>NW_019384480.1:514244-566841 GCF_000671375.1 Centruroides sculpturatus
CACCAAAATTTAATAGCATCACTCCTCTAATACACAAACCTTCCTGCAAACTTCCAGAATTTTTAGCCAAAAATTCAGGAGTTATAGAACTTACTAACTCCTGTACTTTTTGTCGAAAATCGTACTCCCACACACATTAACATTCATACATACAGAAAAAAGCCTAAATTTTTTTTTCATTTCTCGACATTTCAAGATTCTCTGATTTCAAAACTAAAAAATATTAGCATCAGTTTTTGACAAATCGCCATACGAAAATTTCTTCCGTTATAACAACAACGGAAAAAGCAAAAATTAAATTTCAGATCTAATTATTATGTATTAATTTTTATCATAGATATATACAGTATTTCTAAATTAAATTTGCGATAAATTTATTATCGCATTTTACCTTTCTCAGCTGTTACATATAACAGATGAGAAAAGTACGACGATCGGTCAAAAAAATTACCCTTATGATTTTTACATTTTTGAATTCGGATTGTAGAAACGTCAAGAAATGTAAAAGTTGGGGGTTATATATATATGGATGTTAGTGTGTGTATAGGGCACGATTTTGTTCATCCACTTTGAAGCTTAATGATTCCTGTTCCTTTTTGTCGAAATTTTATAAAATTTTGCAGGAAGATTTCTGTATTAAGAGCATTGATGCTATTAAATTTTGGTAGTTAAAGGTCAAGGGATGAGAAGATAGAGAGGAATCCTGTGTCATAATACTGTATCTCGAAAGGAGTCGGACTTAACGAAGATTTTACCCGTTATTAGCATTTACAAATTATTATTAATTTTTAAAGATAAAACTCCTCTCTACCTTCAAATTTAAGCTATTTTTTGCTATTTTATAATAATTAATAATATTAAAAAAAATAAGATCTCATAACAGATGGCGCCATATACAATTTTAACGTTTTTGTCGGAAAAGTTACTCAACTCGTTGCAGAAATTTTTTAATCTAATGTATTATAAGCGTTTTAAGAGTTATATCGATTTATCAAAACGTTATAAAAGATATTATTATGTGAGTTTACCTTTGATCTGATAATTCTTACAAATATTCTATATATAGTATCTACTGTAATATAAAATTTTCAATAGTTAATTTATAAATATTTTTTAAAAAATTAGAAAAATAATGTATCATAACGACAAAGAGGCAAATATAACCGCAGTTTTATATGACAATAAAACTTCATTTACAACAGAATTTCAAAAAGTTTAATTATTAACATTACTTAATTGGATATTTAATTTAAAATTATTATTAGAGTTAACTGATTAATATTTTTGACCTTGCACAAACAATTGTTAAATAAAAATGACACATTAACAATTATTGCTGGATGTTTCGTTCTGAAAAAAAATCCAGCAACGAGTTGCGTAACTTTCCAAGCTGTTGTGAGATTTTATTTTTTAAAATTTTTATACTTTGTATTATTAATTATTATAAAATGACGAAAAGCTTAATTTTGAGGGTAGTAAGGAGTTTTATTTAAAAAAAACTTGTAAATGCTAATAATGAGTGAAATCTTCATTATTAAGTCTGACTCCTCTCGAGATATGACACACGACCCTCCTCTATCATCCCACTCCCTCGACCTTTAATCACTTAAATTTAATAATATCAATTTTTATTTACCTATTTTCACGCCAGAATGTTCTGTAATTAAATTATAATCTAAAATATTTTGATATAATATTTAACGAAATCGATTTTACACTTACATTAAAATAAAATACGACATAAAACATATTTGTAATATCCTATGATTTGATCTTATATCCAGTAAAACCTGTGGAAACCGAAAACGAATTTGTTTTTTCTTTTGTTTTGTCAGGTTTTCATTTTATTCGGATTCCGTTTTAAATAGGTTTTTACTGTATCGAGAATAAATCGATTTCATAACATTTTAAAAAATTCAAATCCTTTAAAAAAAGATTTTAAAGAATGAACGAAAAGATGAAATATCTTTCCAAAAAGTTATAAGTATTTTTAAGTTCTTGTGGATTTAGAAATTGTCATAAGTTCCTAAAATAAATCTAGCGTAATCATTTCAATGTATTCATGCCAGGTATTATGTCTAAATACAATAAGCAACGATTCATTTTAAACATGAATGTAAAAAAGACGTAGCTATTATGAATACGTCACACCAAAATGAGAATAAGATATGTTTTTATAATATTTTTATTTGAAATTTTAAATAGTGTTTTTAAAAGACAAGTGCAGCAGAACACAACCTATTTTATCAATAATTTGGATGTACAGTACAGTACTATAATGCAAAACGGATTTTACAAAAAGTTATTCAGTAGTTTTTGAATTGTAGATGAAAATGAATAAATATTACCATACTGATTTTGTAAATTTTAGTTATCAAAATCGTTATTTGATCGACTGTTATTTTTAAATATAAACAGAGAATACATGGGTATCATTTAAGAAGGCGCGAGAAACTCTACAGGCACTCTTTTAATACTGTATAAACTTTTTGTTTTCTAGTTTATTTTTTAAAATCCAATTAATGATTATTGACAAGACTATGTCTTGTCTATAAAATCGCGCTGTTGTCAACGGCTGGACACCTTAGAGATGTGAAAGAGTACATGTCAGGAATTGCAATTTGGCACAGAGTATTTGGTGCCAAAATCATGCGTACATAAAAAAAAACCAAACTTATAGGTAGTCAGAGGGACCGAGAACCGAGTCAAAATAAAATACAAAATGGCGACACTGTTTTTACATACAGGCGCTAGTGCGAGATTTGTGCATGCGTTGCTCGTTGGAAAGTTAGAAATGCGAACGTTGCGAAATTGAATTTTGACAAACACGTGACACACGTTACGCGTGTATTCTCTTGCTCTCGTCGTTTCGCAGATGGCGAAACGAGGAGAGCAACATCGGGACAATTCGGGTACAAATATCTTCCCGCTTACCGTAGCCAAGAACAGACCCCGTGACAACGCAATCCAGTCGTAACTAAGGCGGCAACGAAGCCCGTCGTAATCTACGCCAGGACCCCGAGTACCGGTGTCGGCTTTTCCTCATTGGTTAGTGCTCATTTTTCTCTTTTCCTTAGAAAACGATGGGCAATCTCATTTTTGGGACAGTCTCGTCCCAAAAATGGTCTTGCCATTTTACTTGTTTTTAAAAATAAACTAGGACTATTGAACATCTAACAGTATGTTACTGTATCCAATGAGTACAATAATTAATCTATACAATAACATGAGAAAACGTAAAAATATTTCTCAGCGATTCCATAAAATTATCCTATATACACGCTGCTATAAGTCACAGACAATACACATTATATCTAGAAAGTTATCTAATGCAATTTTCAATATATATTACATATTCAAATTGCAAAGTGGCCAGGTAGGAAAATACCCTCGATCTTTCGCAAGTAATACTTTAACACTCCTAAATCGCTTTTCGTATGCTAATTTCGAACTTTCGTACATTTTCAACTGAGAGATAAAAATTTCGAACAAGACTAATAGAAAGTGCAAATAATATCAAAATCATTTGTAAAAATTAATTCTTTATAACTGTTTCTACTTACTCTACAGTTTTAATGTTTCAAGATAAGTTTCATGCATTGTAACATATAAGCTACGTTATTAAAAAAAAACTATCCTATCTTAATTAATAAGAGACCTAAATTTTTAATTTTAGCCCTCTAGGAACTAAGATGAAATATTCTTTATATTGTTTATAACACTCAACTCTATTGTTCGACATGCGTATACATTCTAAAGAATGCATTACGTTCCAAAATCGGAAACTATCTCTAATTCAATTTGATGTTACTATATAATAATAATAATAATACTGCATATTCTTTCCTTTCTACATTAAATGCAGGAAGGAAATAATATACAGTGTAGAATGAAAGTTAAAATATCTTTCCTTCTATATACAATAGGGTAAAAAGTTTCGATTGTTTGATATAAGTTTTTCAATGGACTTTAACCTCCACATTTGACTGTTATTCGTGTTCTGTTTTACTCGAAATTCATCTTGTTTGTTCTTACCCTTTTTTAGGTTAAATGTTTCACACCGTTATTTCTTTTACCGCAGTACTGCAAATATGCATAATTTTGAACATCTATTATATTTAGATTGTGTTCATTTTAAATCTTTTTGTAAAGCTATGTCTGCACTTTTAATTGACGTTCAATTTAATAAAAAAGTAATAAATAATTAATTAATAAGTTTTAGTAGTCCAAACTCAATGAACAATGCCATTTACAATGATTTTTAATTCTTAGATTCGAATAATTTTCATAAAATTTTATGAAGAGTGTCGTTCAAATATGGCGTCCGCACAGGGGATGGGGAATGTAATATAATGATGTGCTGAAGATTCTCAAAAATTTTCTTATTTTAAATAATTTTTTATCAAAATCATTACGCAGAAGTATTTTGATCAACACAAGTTCTTTCTTATCTAAATAGTTACACTATAACAGAAGCACTGTACTAAATATGCTCTGTTGGAAGCACTGTAGTAGAACTTTAATATGAAAGGATAATAGAAATAATTTAACTTTCACAGATACAGATTACAGATACTGAAAAATATATCGATATATTATCTTTAGTTTAGCATTTCGGACTATATGTCTCTCATCAGTCCTTTTTATCCAATACACATCTGGTTAAAAACATTAGAACTTAGTTTTTTCCTGGGTTGCAATAAAAAATATTGTAGATGTATAAATTCCCACTGTCATCTGTCTGTTCTTCCTTAATCTCGAGAACCAAGTTAGCTAGATGAAGATCGAGACAGCTATGGAAAGCTTAGGGAAAGGAGGCCCAGAATAAATATATACTAAGTTCCGGTTTGTATCGGAAATCACATTATTTCAATTCAAAAATTTTTCCCTGAACGGAGTCAGATCGATTACCGGCATGACTCTGTTGCTATCAGAAAGGTATGATGCACAGGGGCAAACACTACTAAAAAGTTGAAAATTTGCAACCCGGCATTATAACAATGTCAAAATAAATAATTGATTATTAATGTACTGTAGATCTCTTTTACAGAGATGATTGATTTTAATATCAGGGGTATTAGATAAAGTGTTACATTAACATAGAAGTATCTGAAAACTGGTGACAAAATGTATCAGTGAGGGGATAGGTAGTGAAAAAAACTTAAAATTGGTAGCACCATTTAAATGACCACTAATGAAATTCCATTTTATGTATTTGATAGTATAGCAGGTATTGTACATAAAAATTGAATACTAACATGACAAAGGAAATGTTACAAACCTATAGTTTTGCAAAAAAAATGGACTGTTTAAATGCAGCGCCAAGAAACGAATATGACATTCTGATTCAGATAATCATTAAAAATCAGATAAAAAATAAAAAGATGTTAAAAAACACAAAACTTATAAAAACTGCATTCTTTGCTACGCACTAATGCAAAAATTTAATTTGCATACTTCGTCATATGTTAATATGTTTAACTACAAGTATATCCCTTTTTTCCACTTACTCTTTTCGCCCTATGGTACTAAAAGAGTGTTTTAAATCAGACCCATCGTAGGTTCGGCCAGACCGGGATCCAACATATCCGGAACGAACCACTCTCAAAAAATTCTTGAAGTTTTTTGACCCGTCCGAATTCGTTCTCACGTCTTCAGTGAGACAGACTGACACCTTAGCCACTTGGCCATCGGCCATTCGGCTGTCTTTTAACTATCATCCATTCAGGTATTTTGCGAAAGATCATTTTCGAAATTAAAATATATTTTAAATAGATTTCGCAATAATTTAAGTGAATGTCTTATGGAAGCATTAATGCTTGTG
Source organism: Centruroides sculpturatus (assembly GCF_000671375.1). Taxonomy (NCBI): domain Eukaryota; kingdom Metazoa; phylum Arthropoda; class Arachnida; order Scorpiones; family Buthidae; genus Centruroides; species Centruroides sculpturatus. Next base: position 520,069 of record NW_019384480.1, read on the forward strand.
TCAGAAAAAAGTGTATTGATGACAATAGAAAATGAAGTAATTACAGTATACTATAGATGAAATGAGCAAAAATAGTAATTTATTAAAACGTGTTAATGTAATGTGTTTTAATTAATGTATTAATTTTATATTTTTGTTTTATGTGTATAATGCAATAAATATAAATGTTTTAAAATCATAGTTTTTAATGGCTATGGCCCTTTTCCCCGGGCCTAATTTTCTGTCCAGTCTTATTATTTGGAGTGGTTTGGAGTTATCGTATGTCGTAACGACTTTACCTACGTATGATATAAAACAAAATACAGGTGTATAATAAATAATAAATAAATAACAAATGTTAGAAAAATTTATAAAACACTTTCTTGAAATAATTGTTGGATATATCTGGAATGATCTTCAGTTTAACGAAATACAGTAAAGTATAAACTTCGTATGATAGAAGAAGTTTTGAGGAAGAATTAGAATTGAATTAGAATGACTGATAACATTTTGTTTTTGAATTTTATAGGAACTTATATTTAAAAAACAACAATTATTATTATCAATATATATAACGAGCTATTGTTTATTGTGACATTGTCACAATGCCGGGCTGCAATTTTGAATCATATTTTTAATTTATTTAATTTANGAAAAGTACGACGATCGGTCAAAAAAATTACCCTTATGATTTTTACATTTTTGAATTCGGATTGTAGAAACGTCAAGAAATGTAAAAGTTGGGGGTTATATATATATGGATGTTAGTGTGTGTATAGGGCACGATTTTGTTCATCCACTTTGAAGCTTAATGATTCCTGTTCCTTTTTGTCGAAATTTTATAAAATTTTGCAGGAAGATTTCTGTATTAAGAGCATTGATGCTATTAAATTTTGGTAGTTAAAGGTCAAGGGATGAGAAGATAGAGAGGAATCCTGTGTCATAATACTGTATCTCGAAAGGAGTCGGACTTAACGAAGATTTTACCCGTTATTAGCATTTACAAATTATTATTAATTTTTTAAAATAAAACTCCTCTCTACCTTCAAATTTANGAGAAAAGTACGACGATCGGTCAAAAAAATTACCCTTATGATTTTTACATTTTTGAATTCGGATTGTAGAAATGTCAAGAAATGTAAAAGTTGGGGGTTTCTGTATATATGGATGTTAGTGTGTGTATAGGGCACGATTTTGTTCATTCACTTTGAAGCTTAATGATTCCTGTTCCTTTTTGTCGAAATTTTATAAAATTTTGCAGGAAGATTTCTGTATTAAGAGCAGAGCCGTAACTAGCCATTCCTGTGCCCTGTGCAAGAATTTGCATTTAGGCCCCTTAATTTATTTGGTTTTGGGAAAATACTAAAAATCTATTGTAATGTATTTGTTTTATTAAGATTTATTTTAATTGAATTTTTCTGTAATATATAGTTGGTTTGCTGTATGTTATATTAACAATGTAAATTCGTCTCTGTAATCCAAAACACACGCTTTGGTAGACGTATCTCACAGCAATTTCTGGTTAGCAAATACTGTGAGATACGTCTACCAAAGCGTGTGTTTTGGATTACAGAGACGAATTTACATTGTTAATATAACATACAGCAAACCAACTATATATTACAGAAAAATTCAATTAAAATAAATCTTAATAAAACAAATACATTACAATAGATTTTTAGTATTTTCCCAAAACCAAATAAATTAAGGGGCCTAAATGCAAATTCTTGCACAGGGCACAGGAATGGCTAGTTACGGCTCTGCATGCNAGAAACGTCAAGAAATGTAAAAGTTGGGGGTTATATATATATGGATGTTAGTGTGTGTATAGGGCACGATTTTGTTCATCCACTTTGAAGCTTAATGATTCCTGTTCCTTTTTGTCGAAATTTTATAAAATTTTGCAGGAAGATTTCTGTATTAAGAGCATTGATGCTATTAAATTTTGGTAGTTAAAGGTCAAGGGATGAGAAGATAGAGAGGAATCCTGTGTCATAATACTGTATCTCGAAAGGAGTCGGACTTAACGAAGATTTTACCCGTTATTAGCATTTACAAATTATTATTAATTTTTAAAGATAAAACTCCTCTCTACCTTCAAATTTAAGCTATTTTTTGCTATTTTATAATAATTAATAATATTAAAAAAAATAAGATCTCATAACAGATGGCGCCATATACAATTTTAACGTTTTTGTCGGAAAAGTTACTCAACTCGTTGCAGAAATTTTTTAATCTAATGTATTATAAGCGTTTTAAGAGTTATATCGATTTATCAAAACGTTATAAAAGATATTATTATGTGAGTTTACCTTTGATCTGATAATTCTTACAAATATTCTATATATAGTATCTACTGTAATATAAAATTTTCAATAGTTAATTTATAAATATTTTTTAAAAAATTAGAAAAATAATGTATCATAACGACAAAGAGGCAAATATAACCGCAGTTTTATATGACAATAAAACTTCATTTACAACAGAATTTCAAAAAGTTTAATTATTAACATTACTTAATTGGATATTTAATTTAAAATTATTATTAGAGTTAACTGATTAATATTTTTGACCTTGCACAAACAATTGTTAAATAAAAATGACACATTAACAATTATTGCTGGATGTTTCGTTCTGAAAAAAAATCCAGCAACGAGTTGCGTAACTTTCCAAGCTGTTGTGAGATTTTATTTTTTAAAATTTTTATACTTTGTATTATTAATTATTATAAAATGACGAAAAGCTTAATTTTGAGGGTAGTAAGGAGTTTTATTTAAAAAAAACTTGTAAATGCTAATAATGAGTGAAATCTTCATTATTAAGTCTGACTCCTCTCGAGATATGACACACGACCCTCCTCTATCATCCCACTCCCTCGACCTTTAATCACTTAAATTTAATAATATCAATTTTTATTTACCTATTTTCACGCCAGAATGTTCTGTAATTAAATTATAATCTAAAATATTTTGATATAATATTTAACGAAATCGATTTTACACTTACATTAAAATAAAATACGACATAAAACATATTTGTAATATCCTATGATTTGATCTTATATCCAGTAAAACCTGTGGAAACCGAAAACGAATTTGTTTTTTCTTTTGTTTTGTCAGGTTTTCATTTTATTCGGATTCCGTTTTAAATAGGTTTTTACTGTATCGAGAATAAATCGATTTCATAACATTTTAAAAAATTCAAATCCTTTAAAAAAAGATTTTAAAGAATGAACGAAAAGATGAAATATCTTTCCAAAAAGTTATAAGTATTTTTAAGTTCTTGTGGATTTAGAAATTGTCATAAGTTCCTAAAATAAATCTAGCGTAATCATTTCAATGTATTCATGCCAGGTATTATGTCTAAATACAATAAGCAACGATTCATTTTAAACATGAATGTAAAAAAGACGTAGCTATTATGAATACGTCACACCAAAATGAGAATAAGATATGTTTTTATAATATTTTTATTTGAAATTTTAAATAGTGTTTTTAAAAGACAAGTGCAGCAGAACACAACCTATTTTATCAATAATTTGGATGTACAGTACAGTACTATAATGCAAAACGGATTTTACAAAAAGTTATTCAGTAGTTTTTGAATTGTAGATGAAAATGAATAAATATTACCATACTGATTTTGTAAATTTTAGTTATCAAAATCGTTATTTGATCGACTGTTATTTTTAAATATAAACAGAGAATACATGGGTATCATTTAAGAAGGCGCGAGAAACTCTACAGGCACTCTTTTAATACTGTATAAACTTTTTGTTTTCTAGTTTATTTTTTAAAATCCAATTAATGATTATTGACAAGACTATGTCTTGTCTATAAAATCGCGCTGTTGTCAACGGCTGGACACCTTAGAGATGTGAAAGAGTACATGTCAGGAATTGCAATTTGGCACAGAGTATTTGGTGCCCAAATCATGCGTACATAAAAAAAAACCAAACTTATAGGTAGTCAGAGGGACCGAGAACCGAGTCAAAATAAAATACAAAATGGCGACACTGTTTTTACATACAGGCGCTAGTGCGAGATTTGTGCATGCGTTGCTCGTTGGAAAGTTAGAAATGCGAACGTTGCGAAATTGAATTTTGACAAACACGTGACACACGTTACGCGTGTATTCTCTTGCTCTCGTCGTTTCGCAGATGGCGAAACGAGGAGAGCAACATCGGGACAATTCGGGTACAAATATCTTCCCGCTTACCGTAGCCAAGAACAGACCCCGTGACAACGCAATCCAGTCGTAACTAAGGCGGCAACGAAGCCCGTCGTAATCTACGCCAGGACCCCGAGTACCGGTGTCGGCTTTTCCTCATTGGTTAGTGCTCATTTTTCTCTTTTCCTTAGAAAACGATGGGCAATCTCATTTTTGGGACAGTCTCGTCCCAAAAATGGTCTTGCCATTTTACTTGTTTTTAAAAATAAACTAGGACTATTGAACATCTAACAGTATGTTACTGTATCCAATGAGTACAATAATTAATCTATACAATAACATGAGAAAACGTAAAAATATTTCTCAGCGATTCCATAAAATTATCCTATATACACGCTGCTATAAGTCACAGACAATACACATTATATCTAGAAAGTTATCTAATGCAATTTTCAATATATATTACATATTCAAATTGCAAAGTGGCCAGGTAGGAAAATACCCTCGATCTTTCGCAAGTAATACTTTAACACTCCTAAATCGCTTTTCGTATGCTAATTTCGAACTTTCGTACATTTTCAACTGAGAGATAAAAATTTCGAACAAGACTAATAGAAAGTGCAAATAATATCAAAATCATTTGTAAAAATTAATTCTTTATAACTGTTTCTACTTACTCTACAGTTTTAATGTTTCAAGATAAGTTTCATGCATTGTAACATATAAGCTACGTTATTAAAAAAAAACTATCCTATCTTAATTAATAAGAGACCTAAATTTTTAATTTTAGCCCTCTAGGAACTAAGATGAAATATTCTTTATATTGTTTATAACACTCAACTCTATTGTTCGACATGCGTATACATTCTAAAGAATGCATTACGTTCCAAAATCGGAAACTATCTCTAATTCAATTTGATGTTACTATATAATAATAATAATAATACTGCATATTCTTTCCTTTCTACATTAAATGCAGGAAGGAAATAATATACAGTGTAGAATGAAAGTTAAAATATCTTTCCTTCTATATACAATAGGGTAAAAAGTTTCGATTGTTTGATATAAGTTTTTCAATGGACTTTAACCTCCACATTTGACTGTTATTCGTGTTCTGTTTTACTCGAAATTCATCTTGTTTGTTCTTACCCTTTTTTAGGTTAAATGTTTCACACCGTTATTTCTTTTACCGCAGTACTGCAAATATGCATAATTTTGAACATCTATTATATTTAGATTGTGTTCATTTTAAATCTTTTTGTAAAGCTATGTCTGCACTTTTAATTGACGTTCAATTTAATAAAAAAGTAATAAATAATTAATTAATAAGTTTTAGTAGTCCAAACTCAATGAACAATGCCATTTACAATGATTTTTAATTCTTAGATTCGAATAATTTTCATAAAATTTTATGAAGAGTGTCGTTCAAATATGGCGTCCGCACAGGGGATGGGGAATGTAATATAATGATGTGCTGAAGATTCTCAAAAATTTTCTTATTTTAAATAATTTTTTATCAAAATCATTACGCAGAAGTATTTTGATCAACACAAGTTCTTTCTTATCTAAATAGTTACACTATAACAGAAGCACTGTACTAAATATGCTCTGTTGGAAGCACTGTAGTAGAACTTTAATATGAAAGGATAATAGAAATAATTTAACTTTCACAGATACAGATTACAGATACTGAAAAATATATCGATATATTATCTTTAGTTTAGCATTTCGGACTATATGTCTCTCATCAGTCCTTTTTATCCAATACACATCTGGTTAAAAACATTAGAACTTAGTTTTTTCCTGGGTTGCAATAAAAAATATTGTAGATGTATAAATTCCCACTGTCATCTGTCTGTTCTTCCTTAATCTCGAGAACCAAGTTAGCTAGATGAAGATCGAGACAGCTATGGAAAGCTTAGGGAAAGGAGGCCCAGAATAAATATATACTAAGTTCCGGTTTGTATCGGAAATCACATTATTTCAATTCAAAAATTTTTCCCTGAACGGAGTCAGATCGATTACCGGCATGACTCTGTTGCTATCAGAAAGGTATGATGCACAGGGGCAAACACTACTAAAAAGTTGAAAATTTGCAACCCGGCATTATAACAATGTCAAAATAAATAATTGATTATTAATGTACTGTAGATCTCTTTTACAGAGATGATTGATTTTAATATCAGGGGTATTAGATAAAGTGTTACATTAACATAGAAGTATCTGAAAACTGGTGACAAAATGTATCAGTGAGGGGATAGGTAGTGAAAAAAACTTAAAATTGGTAGCACCATTTAAATGACCACTAATGAAATTCCATTTTATGTATTTGATAGTATAGCAGGTATTGTACATAAAAATTGAATACTAACATGACAAAGGAAATGTTACAAACCTATAGTTTTGCAAAAAAAATGGACTGTTTAAATGCAGCGCCAAGAAACGAATATGACATTCTGATTCAGATAATCATTAAAAATCAGATAAAAAATAAAAAGATGTTAAAAAACACAAAACTTATAAAAACTGCATTCTTTGCTACGCACTAATGCAAAAATTTAATTTGCATACTTCGTCATATGTTAATATGTTTAACTACAAGTATATCCCTTTTTTCCACTTACTCTTTTCGCCCTATGGTACTAAAAGAGTGTTTTAAATCAGACCCATCGTAGGTTCGGCCAGACCGGGATCCAACATATCCGGAACGAACCACTCTCAAAAAATTCTTGAAGTTTTTTGACCCGTCCGAATTCGTTCTCACGTCTTCAGTGAGACAGACTGACACCTTAGCCACTTGGCCATCGGCCATTCGGCTGTCTTTTAACTATCATCCATTCAGGTATTTTGCGAAAGATCATTTTCGAAATTAAAATATATTTTAAGTAGATTTCGCAATAATTTAAGTGAATGTCTTATGGAAGCATTAATGCTTGTGTCAGAAAAAAGTGTATTGATGACAATAGAAAATGAAGTAATTACAGTATACTATAGATGAAATGAGCAAAAATAGTAATTTATTAAAACGTGTTAATGTAATGTGTTTTAATTAATGTATTAATTTTATATTTTTGTTTTATGTGTATAATGCAATAAATATAAATGTTTTAAAATCATAGTTTTTAATGGCTATGGCCCTTTTCCCCGGGCCTAATTTTCTGTCCAGTCTTATTATTTGGAGTGGTTTGGAGTTATCGTATGTCGTAACGACTTTACCTACGTATGATATAAAACAAAATACAGGTGTATAATAAATAATAAATAAATAACAAATGTTAGAAAAATTTATAAAACACTTTCTTGAAATAATTGTTGGATATATCTGGAATGATCTTCAGTTTAACGAAATACAGTAAAGTATAAACTTCGTATGATAGAAGAAGTTTTGAGGAAGAATTAGAATTGAATTAGAATGACTGATAACATTTTGTTTTTGAATTTTATAGGAACTTATATTTAAAAAACAACAATTATTATTATCAATATATATAACGAGCTATTGTTTATTGTGACATTGTCACAATGCCGGGCTGCAATTTTGAATCATATTTTTAATTTATTTAATTTAAAATATATGCTCTCCACCCGAAATTAGTAGTGGCTTGCCCCTGTACATCATACTTTTCCTTTAACAATACAGTAGTGCCAGTCTTCTATTTATTGCTTTCAGGAGAAAAGTTTAGAGTTGAAATAACGTGATTTTTTCGGTTTGCATCGAAAGTTCTTATAAATTTAATCGGGAGTCCCTGCCCCTACAGTTTCCATATCTGGTCTCGTCTTTCATCTATCTAACTCCGTTCTCGAGATTAAGGAAAGACAGGCAGACGGACAGATGATAGTGGGAATTTATAGGTGTATAATTTTTTCAAATTTCAGCAAAATTAATAAAAATAACGCAAGAAAATAAATATAATTTATCAGATTAAATTTTATTTACAGTATTTAAAAATTATGCAATTAAATATTTGATCTCTTTTTCATAATTTTAAAGAATAAAGAAATAATTTTAATAAAATAAAATAAAATAGAAAATTTTAGTTTAAAAAAATGCATTCAGGGCCGATCCAAATGTCAGTACCAGATTTACAAATGTAAAGATGGTACTGACATTTGGATTGTTTATTTAGCTAAAGTGGTTGATTAATTTCTATACAGTAGTCTATAAATTCAACTAAATCATACTCTATAATAAATTTATATAAAATCTTTAATTCACATTAATAATATGTTAGTGTTTTACAAAAACAACAGCATTATTATTATATTGTTTAATTGTTTATTTATTAATTAATTGTTTATCTGTGTTAGTTTCTTCAAATATACTTTAAATACTGTCATAAATACAAATCATTTTAAAAATATTTAAACATCTTGTTAATTATTAGGATTTATAAATTCTGTAGAGAGACGGAAGTAAATAAAGTTGGGTATTGATAATATTTGAATATGAAAATTTGCCTAAAATTAAGCAAATCTATAACGTAAAGAAGTATGACAACAAATTAGAAATTATATAAATTACAACAAATAGTAAGCTATTTTATCATTAACAAAGTAAGCTAAAAAAAGTAAGAAGAAAAAAATTCAAATTAAAATAGGTGTTATTATAGTCTCAACATAATAATGATAATATTTTTAATTTCAAATTATTTTATATGAAATAAAATTTGTCCTTAGAATAATTAATGATAAACATCTTTAACATGTGTTAATCGTGTCTTTACTCTTTGTAAATTTGCACATACGGAAAAACGAAATTAAGAATAAAAATTAGATTGATGGAAAAAAACAACGAACGTATGGGCAAAACACTGCCAAGAAGGGATGCCTCCTGGAAGGACTTTCTATGGGAAACTGGCCCTTTCTTAGATGTTAGATAAGTGAAGAAAACACGGAAAACTCCACATGAGTAGTCCGTTGTTTAGACGCGAACCCGCGAGCAACCAGCAATGTTCAGTAGTTTTGTCCATTCAACCATTGATTTGCCTTAATAAGAATAAGAAAAATAATATTTTATAATAGGGTATAATATAAATAACCCATAATATTTTACTTCCAAATTCTGTTTGTTTCTTGCTACAAAAAAAAATTTAATACAGTATTACAATATTAGTAAATTAGTAAATAAAATACAATATCTTTATTTACTAATAAATACAGCTGTAGTTTATTTTCTTTATAATTCCGATTATTGCTAGCAACTCAATGCTCAATAAACCAGCAACGAGTTGCAGAACTTTCCCCGCAACATTTAAAATTTTGGTGATGCCATCTGTTATCATATGTTATTTTAAAAACTTTTTATATTTTTAAGTATTAATTTTATAATAGTTAAATGGCAAAAAGCTTAATTTTCAGGGTCGGGATGGGTTTTATAAAAAAATTGTAAATGTTAATAACGAGTAAACAAAATCGTGCCCCACACACTAATATCCATACATATAGAAATTATCCCCGAATATTTTTGCTTTTCTCGATGTTTCAAGGTCCCGAGTCAACGTAAAAATCTAGCGGGGATCATTTTTTCCGGATTTTCATACTTTTCCTTTGTTATAACAGTCGGGAAAATAAAATAAATAAAATTAGCCTGTATATATTTGGTAATAGAATAAATTTATGGGAAAAAATCATTAGTAACTTATTATTATTTTTCTTAATTATAGCAATTTATCAATATTTCCAAAAATAGACGGTCTTATTTCATTTTATGTATAATAAGCAAGCGAAAAGATTTGAAAATTTGCATAACTTATTTTAAATACTTATGAACTTAGAGCATGCATTACTTTTTTTAATATTCATAGTCAAACGTTTGCAGATCTCCCTAATAATGAATTTAGCTTATAAAAATTTAATTCAAAACTCACATACCGTATTTAAACAAATATTCAAGTTTTTCCATTGATAATTTTTTCCAGGGCTGTGGAGTCGGAGTCGGAGTCGGAGTCGTGGAGTTTTGGTGTTTTAGCCGGAGTCGGAGTCGGATTGGTAAGGAAAAGTCGGAGTCGGAGTCGGTAGATTTTTACGCGACTCCACAGCCCTGATTTTTTCAAACGAACAATTACAACAATGTTAATTAAGAACTCTTTCTTGATGTTTTAGGTTTGACTTAATTCAGATTAAATTTTTGCTTTTCAATTGTTTTTATTGCATAAAGAATTTAATGTTCTGTTAAGTTTTACGCTATTCTGATCAGTAGTTCCCGAAGATATAGTCCACATTATCGGTTATGCGTTTTTTTCGACAAGAGTATGTAACATCAGAAAATAATAATAATGGTAATAAATCTGTTAAATACGTAAGTTTATAGTGATAATGTTAAGTGAACATCAGTTATCTAGTGATGATAAATTTGAGGTAGAAAATTAATTCCTTATAGATAGAACAGAGGGCTTCGTCGTAAGCGACTACTACGTCGTGTGATGGAACTGCCTCCGCCGAAACAACTACAAAGGATAGAAATCTAGTCTTCGGGAGAATGACGGCATAAACAGAATTTTATGATAAGCCTAAAGTAACATAAATGTTACTTTAGGCTTATAATCATAAAATTTAGCAAAATCGCTGAAGAGGAAATTACCGTAAACTTTGATGTTAGAAACAATAATGTAACCAAACGATAATGTCATCTATGTTTAAGTTTAAATATATTTTAAATTGTCATTATGTTGCAACCTAACATGATGACGTAAAAGGCAGAGCACCGACCACCGACCACGCAAACGATCGAACGACACGAAAGCATTATATAAAAGAATATTAGTATAAGTAGAAATGTAGAAAATAATAGTACAGGTAAAAATCTCCTGGGTACCGCTTCCAAGCGCCAAGTTTATCTTTACCAAAGAAAAACTGCTAAGAAAAATTTTGACCGTAGTCTAAAATTATCATAAGTTTTTACTTGGCACAATTTTTTTTACATCTCAGATTTTTTGATTGGATTAGATATATACATAAAATACATTAAAATCATCAGGAGTTATAACATTAAAAATACAGTACATACTATCTTCTTTGCAATTGTTTCTTTGTTATTCTTATTAAGTCTGTACTGTGCATTCAACGATCTCATTTTACAAGGTTTGGTATAAAATTATTATGGCGTTTTGCCTATTGAGGCGGAGGCGTAGCCTCTAAATAAAGGTCGACTCTGCCGTAAGGCTGTTATTTCCTAAGGTGTGAAAAAAAAACATAAGAAGACTATTGTACAGTCTCTTATACATTTGTGAATTTTGAAAAATGCTTTTAAATCACTTTTGTAAAAAGACTAAATATAATGATTACAGTATTGTAAACTAATCTACAATTATGAAATGATTAAAAAAATATATATGTTATTTCTATATATAAAATTTTATATATTTTGTATAGAATCGATACACAGTACGTTATTATTATTTTGACGCATTAACTATACTTTATATTACTTAACAATTATTATTAAATAAAAATATAATTAAATAAATACATATTTAATAATTGAAAATGCAATGTATATAGAAAACGTAATTCTAAATTTATGTAAATATGAAAACGTAATTTGAACAAAAGTACATTATTTAATGGCAATTTACAGACGGGATTATTTGCAAAATACTTAAAGAATTGAATGATTTCTACCACCTGTACTTTTAACATTGTCATCATATCTATATAATGATTTTATTAAAGGTGATTTTATTTTTATCGTAAATATTAACAACAACAATTATGATAATGTAATAGGTAAGTTTTTCAATAATACGACACTTTTAAAATAATACAAAATACATTCTAATTAGCTAAATGACAGATATCAATTTTGCATTTTATTGATAATTTAATACAGTATTCAATTATATTCTTATAACTGACGTTCAATTCGGATTTTTATTTTATTTTTCATTTATTAGTTTTTCTAATTTATTCTAATAAATACTCGTATATATTTATTTAATTTCTTTAGACGTTTATTATTTACTTATTTTACAAAGCACAGGAAAAGTCCCGAAAGACAGGTGATATCTGCCCACCCCATCAAAAAAAAAAAAAAGTTTTTAGGCTGACTAAGTGACATCCTTTCAACTGTAGACAAATCTCATACATTATAAGCTAAATATTTTCATAAGACATTTTACAACATATTCTAACGAAGACCGATTTATACAGACAATATATTTTTGTTCCACTTATTAGAAGAGTCAGCAAACTTATGTTTATCAGAAAAGCAGACCATATTGCTGAATCTCATTCAACCAATCTCGAAGAACCAGTGCCTAACTTCATTAACTTTCTGCTTCCAATCTATTAACCACAGAATAAACAACCTCGGCTATAGAAGTGTCAGTTAGCAGCAGAACCTTTGATATACCCTTTCGACTATTTCTCTTGAAAGTGTAGTAAACACCACGTTGAAAGAGTAACGAAACAGCTCCCAACTTGTAGATAGCGAAACATCATAAATTGCTCATAAAAATGTTTTGAAATAAAAAAAGAAAATAAATGAAATAAATAAAAGTATCACTTTTGGCTAAACGAAGTGTTAAGTTCATTACATTATATGCATTTTGCAATATTATTATGATGTTCAGCTATGTAGTATCTTTTATTACAAGAGAGAAGTAACATATCAAACGCAACTACAGTAGAGCTTCGATTATCCGACTCAATTGGGGACTGGGGTTGGTCGGATAATTGAAAAGTCGGATAACCGAAAAGTATGAAAAGATCCATTATTAGTGTAGTATATTATTATATCCCATGTAATTAGTATATTATTAACCTACTTCACGTTGAATTTTCATTGATGTTAAGCCTAACAAAAATTTTTTAAAATAATAATTGTCGCTATTGTATCGTTAAAAATTAGAAAATTAAGCCTCGTTTAAATACTGGCTCCCTTTCATGGTCGAATGAGTGTTGCCAGCTAAAACACGTAAAAATAATATTAAAGTAGCCAAGACATAGCCAAATATTGTAGCGCCACGTCACAACGGACATTTGAAATTTGCGGACTAGGACTGTCGGTTAATCGGGGGTCGGATAATCGAGGCACTACTGTATACTATTTTATAACAACAATTACGTTTTATTATAAATTTAAATAATGACTTAATGTCTTCACCGTGTCAAAAACATCTGCTAATTACCTTTATTTCAGTAACCAATTTTCATTTTCTTAGCTAGGTTGGAAGGGGTTCAGATAAATGTTCGAAAAAAAATCTCGCTAGATAAAGTGTTAAACAAATTCACTTTTTATTGTTTTTAATCGATTTTCACTGATTCTTATATATAGTACTTAAATATAGTACTATATGTACCTAAAAATGTTCTATCATTTATCACGATTTAGTCGAAATCGCTCTCGTAATGTTATGAAAAATTTTTGTGAAATGACGCGCTTTTTATCATAATTGATAAAATAATTCTTTAAAATGAAAAAAAACAACTGAACTGGAATTTAAATTTTAGTTATCAGAAACTTTCATAATTATATGTACGGGAATAACATAAAAGCATCGGGAAAAAGAAACCATTTGGAAAACGATGAACTGAAATTATTGTATTTCGAATTAGTTTTGCAGTTTTAAAGCTGCACGCCACTTAATGCATTTTTACTTTTACACATACCGTAATACTTGTAGTTAAAAGCGTTAATTTTTAAAATCGGAGAAACTTTCTGCCCAAAATGCCCACCAAGCAACGACCATAGATACTGTTTCAATAAGGTGGATTACGCATTAAATATTTGTCAAGCTGATTAGCTTGGAATATTGCTCTGTAACCGAAGGTATTTATTCTATGCAATTAAACAAATACCTACCTTTATATCCTGTAAAGCTTATATATCCGAGCTTAAATTTTATATTAATAATTTACTATTTCTTGAATCAGTAAAATTAACATAAAGTATTATATTAATAAATATCACTGACGCAAGCAAATGAATTAATGGTAAAAACATTTATTAACAGGTTAGACAATTTCCGAAACGGAATTTCGCGGTATCCATAGTATCACGAAGAGATAATATAGCGTTTTACCTGCTAAAATGGATTTAATACGGCTGGATAAGCAAACAAGTCTACAGGTATTTCAAATGAACCGGGTTATGTTATTGGCTTGCTTACCCAGCTGTATTAGGTAAAGCCACCTTACCAGGAAAATGTTTCGTGTTGTTTCGTTAAAATTCATTACAGTAAAAACAAGCATATTATACACATATCATCAAAAATACGAATTTTCACTAAACAAATAATAATGAATACCTTTCTAATTGGAAGAAAATTGTATTGCGAAATTTAAAAATTAGAAATCCTTGGTCAAAAGTTATGAATGAAAATATTTGTTTAAATTATCTACAATACATATTTAAACATCCTGTACAATACACTCAAAATATGAGATTGCATAGAAATGAGAGCTGAGACTTATTTATATTAAATTTAGTCTTAACTTGATTTTACATTTTTATAGCTTTTTTTTATTAGACATATTTTGTTGAATTTCAAATTTTAGTAGACAAATAAATTGAAAAATGCCAAATTCAGATTAAAAAAAAACTATATATTACTGTCTTGATTTTTAAAAAAATTATATTAGTAATCATTTCACAGAATATCTTTGCTTATATAAAAATTGCATAAATTATATATAATTCAAGGCTTTGTAAAGGGAAATGACATCAAATTATGTTCAAATACAGTATACTATACTTTTGGATATAATAAAAGTTCAATATTAGCTGAAGATATATTGGGTTGCATTAAAATATGATTGACATCTAGAAAATTAGTAATTAGTTCTTAAAATTCTGCATATACATAAATTGCATTTTTATCATAATTTAAAAATTTTTTACAAGTTATGGTTAACACAGTACAGTATTATTAAAATTTGAAATATGGCCTAATATTGTGCATTGTGAAAAATTTCTAACCCCAAAATATCAAAAAGTATTGTTTATATATTTTATATATATATATTAATTTATACATTTTGATTATACTTACATAGTTTAATTTATTTTTGTTTTGTATTTATTAAACTTGCATTAATCAAAAGAATTATTTTGCATTGCTTGACTATCTAAATTTATCTTCAATTATTAGTACTGTATAATATTCTCACTATACATTTTCTTTCACATTATTTATTTGAAACCACCAATTATGTATTTATTTTGAAAGTAGTCATGTAACCTTTATTAATTGAAACTGGTCATTATAATATACCACTAACGCTTAATTCTAACATTTAAAAAACAGTCATCTTTCTAGAAATACAATATACATTTCTAAAAAAATATCCTGATTCCATTTAATTTTAATTGCATATTTCTAATTATTGTTATGTCTTAATTTAAAATTAATATATGCATTTTAAAATAAAATTAAAATAATTTATTTTTAAAAAGAGATTAGTTCAAAGAAATAAAAATACTCAAAAAAATTATTAGTACATAAAAGGACTATATCTGATTACAAAATGAAAAAAAGGTATTATATTTATTAAATATGTAAGAAAGATAATTATCAGAATTCTGAAAATTATATTCTGAAAAAATACATAAAGCAATATGCTATTTATTATGATTTTTCTCAAATTGTTGAAATACCTGTCATTATGCTATTAAAATTTTTCCATAGTCTTTTAATTTATGAACAGATTAAATTAAATTTAGTTTATTTTATTTAAAAATCTAATTATGTATTTACTATCAAATAATTTGTCACTGAAATAAAACTTTAACTATTACATATTCAACTATTTTCAATATTTTTTTTTTTTGTTTTAAAAATGATGTTTGAAACAATTACTGGTAATATGCATTTAATAAGTTTAGTTTTCTAATATTTATGAACTCTATATAAGGAGTCTTCTACAAAGAATGCTAGCATTTTAAATTATTGTAATTATAGTATTTACTATCAAATAATTTGTCACTGAAATAAAACTTTAACTATTACATATTCAACTATTTTCAATATTTTTTTTTTTTGTTTTAAAAATGATGTTTGAAACAATTACTGGTAATATGCATTTAATAAGTTTAGTTTTCTAATATTTATGAACTCTATATAAGGAGTCTTCTACAAAGAATGCTAGCATTTTAAATTATTGTAATTATATTAATTATTATCTGAGATGTTTTAATGTACATTAAAACATTGAAAAACTGTCCAAATTTCAAATTTGTCCATTAAAATTTCTCAATGTGCACCTCATGTCACATAGCACACATCTAACCAATAGTTGAATTCTTCCTCACTACAGCATATCTGTTGTCACTCCTTCCAAGCAGCCACAATTCTACAGCTCCTGTAGCTGTGAAACTGAAAGTGCTATAGAATTCTGCTGCTTCTGCACTCCTGCAAATTATTCACATTGCATGATGAGTGATCCTGACTTTGCAAACTGCAGAACACAAAACACCTCTGCAGAGCCACTTTTCATTTACAGCACTTCCAAGTAGTTGTAGACAACAAGACATTTGAATGCAGATGAGAGACATATAATCTATATACATATATTCCTTAATATATTAAATAGTAATGATAATGATGTACATTTAAATGAGATCATTGAATCATTACTTCTAAAATTACCAGTACAGTATATGTGCAAATATTATAAAATTTCCATCATTATTCAAATATATACACTTCTTAAATTATTCAATGAATATTAAATTAAATGCTTAAAACTCTTATCTTAAACAATTAATGTGATGATTATTTATAACCTTTAACAATTAAAATATTAATCAATTTATTATATAACTACATAGTTAATTTTATTGTTTTGAATATTTAAATTGTTACGCAATCTTCTACAGACATAATCACATTATTATTTAATATCAATTGCAATTAATTATACTAATTTTAGTAAAATTAATTAGATTTAAAGTTGTAATTGATAAATTATATATAAACTATTCAATTGAAATTGAGTATTATGAAGTAGTTCTCAATTCTGCATACAGAAAAAGAAAATATTAAAATTACTTAAAGCACATTACCTAAAATATTAAGTATGTTACTAATTATAACAATTGTTAATTTACCTTTCAATAATGAATGTATCGTGTTTACATATGTTTCATATCTACTTTTCATTTCACATACGTAAACCTTCCATAAGGAATTCAAAATCCAGATAATTCATAAAAATCGTAAATATTGTGTACTGTTTAATATACACCTCCATTATGCACCTGCTTTTGTATTTATCAAGAAGTTTCCATGACTACGATTATTTATTTTCCATATTTCACTCGAATTCCTTCCCGGACAAAAATAAACACACGTGCGAATAAAGCGCCATCTTACTTACTGGATTTCAAATTTTAATTTTAATAATTATTACAAATATCAATAAGATTAAAATTAAATTATTGTCGTTTTATTTATAAATAACATTAATCACTAACTGTAATTTTATATTTTTAATTAAATGAATTTTATAACTATGCATAATTATTACTTATTTATTTGAAAATAATAAATTAATATTAATATACTGTATACGATTTTTCTCCATTCGGAACTAAGAGACTGACTTAAATTATGTCCGAATTACAAATAAAACGAAAAATATTCTTCATATGTTCTGTATGATGATGAAAATTTATTTATAATCACTATAATACCTAGACCTTTATAGCCTCGGCGAACCGACCTAGGCAGTAGCATCTATCTGCAGATTTGAGGATCCCACTGCGATTCTCCGTACGTTTCTATATTCAACAGTTGACTCAACGGTGAGAGAACAACGTTTCTAAATGGACCGTTGAGTTCTCCGTTGAGACTAGTGACGTCAGCGCTGTTTCACCGTTGAGCTCAACGGTCTCAACGACCTGAAAGACCGTTGAGTAGTCAACAAACTAACATGGCGGCTTCCACGAAAAAGTAAATTTCGCTTATAGAAACTATCCATTCGCTGCTGTGGATGCTGTAATAGCGNTCAAATTTTAATTTTAATAATTATTACAAATATCAATAAGATTAAAATTAAATTATTGTCGTTTTATTTATAAATAACATTAATCACTAACTGTAATTTTATATTTTTAATTAAATGAATTTTATAACTATGCATAATTATTACTTATTTATTTGAAAATAATAAATTAATATTAATATACTGTATACGATTTTTCTCCATTCGGAACTAAGAGACTGACTTAAATTATGTCCGAATTACAAATAAAACGAAAAATATTCTTCATATGTTCTGTATGATGATGAAAATTTATTTATAATCACTATAATACCTAGACCTTTATAGCCTCGGCGAACCGACCTAGGCAGTAGCATCTATCTGCAGATTTGAGGATCCCACTGCGATTCTATCTCAGAAATTTTTAGGATGCTTTGGCTTAGATATCGAGGACTAGCCAAGCAATGAAGGATGTAAATCCATCGCCGTTCGGCCAACTTATAATGATAATAAAAAAGTTCTATTAGCGCCCGCTACTCGAAGAAATTTTTAAATAATTAAAAAAGTTCTAATTGATATAAATGTCAAACTTATAACGAAAAATTATGAATATGTATAGTGCTTTTACACAAACAAAGAGCATAAGCACTTTAAGATTCAAATTTTGCTATACTGTAGCAGAGTCGGCTCTGCCTGTAGTTTCTTTCTGATAAATCAAATCTTATTGATACAGTAGCGTTACTTTAAAAAACAAATATGAGAACTTAGTATCAATATATCTGAAAATTTAAAAATATGCTTGAAGTCTTGTTTTAGGATTTTGGAATATAAATATAGTGAAATGAGTATAACTCTCTTCAATCAAACTTTTAAAAAGGCTCTCGTTTTAGCTTGGAAATAAAATTGCTTTCCCTTCGGTTTCTGGTTCACGATATTTAAATGGTACGACCAGATGGCCGAGCGGTTAAGGTGGCAGCCTACCGCTTTGGAGGACTCGGAATCGAATCCGGACAAATCGAAAAACCCCTAGGAATTTTTCAGGGGTGTTCCGTCCGGATATGTCGGCCCCCGTCCCTCACCACCCGGCCACCTCATTGTGGACCTTAATGGGCTTGCTAAATAAAGCTCTCTTAGTGCCTACAGGGAGGAAAGAATTGAAAAGAAAACAAAAAGAAAAGATATTTAAATGGAAATGGTTTGATTTAGGTTCTGGGCCTATTCCAAAACAGTTTAAATACATGCTCGTTTTTATTCCAATTAATGTTTTTCATATTCCAACTACAAGTAGGTTCAGGATTTAGTACGAATTATGAAGTGACAATAAATTATGATTAATATGAGTCAAAATTCGATTTATTACTAGTTTTCAGCAACTGCAGACGAATTTGGAAATATTCCTCTCTGTTTTATAAATTAGACTTGATTAATCGGTAAGGCAACGCAACAGTTTGGCGATCTACCAGAAAGGTTCCTCCCGAGAATACTTTCTATGGATAATTGATCTTATTTAGGTGATTATACATAACATTCATATTTCGTATTTCTTATTAATAAAATCGATTATATATGCAAATTTGTAAAAAATACAATATTAAAATAAATAACATAAATTGTTTAAAGGAAATCTTAATTTTAATTTTTTTTTATTTTTATGCATGAATTCTGCTAAAAAGGTAAAAAAGCAGGTTTGTTTCGGGGAACGGAACGGATTAGTCCATTTTACCTTGTTTCATATGGGAAAATTCATTTCCCTTTGAACAAATCGGTTTCCGAACAACTTTTAGGAACAAATAAGTTCGTAAACCGACGTTTGATTGTATATACATATACTGTATACTGCATAACATACATATTTTGTTATATCTTTGAAAAATTAATTTTTATTGGGCTGCAATTTGAAAAAATTGTAGACCTATAAATTCCCACTGTTGTCCGTCAGCTGTCTTTCCGTAATCTCCAGAACAGAGTGAGATAGATAAAAAATGAGACCATATATGGAAATTTTGGGTGTAGGAGATACCGATTAACTATATAATAACTCTCGATCCAAACCAGAAGTCATGTTATTTTAATTCAAAAATTTTTCCCGTCAAAGAAGTTATATGACAGGCACGACTTGATTGCTAAAGGAAAAGTATGATGTACAGGGGCAAGACAATGCTAATTTAAAGGTGGATAACATATATGTTAAATTAAATAAATTTTTAAAAATGTATTTAAAAATTGTACTCCGGCATTGTGACGATGTCAAAATAAAATAATTTATTATTAAAGTAATTATTTATTAATGCACATTAATATTTTAAATTATATATTCAATTTTAAAATGATAATAGCCAACAGTATTTTGCCGCCGGGCCGAATCGGATAGAAAACTTTTTCCACGGGCCGAACCAGAGGTTGCCTAAGATTTTGAGGTGATGCGAGATCTCATTGTAGTGTCACCCCGTAGAGACCGAATTGTATATAGAGATTACAGATACATTTTTCACATTATCATGCTTTATTAACACTCTACGCTGTACTTACACGAGTTGTTGACCTGTTTTTTTTAGGCGTCAGGATTTTACATCCAGCTATTCGCACTTCAGTAGCTAATATTCAAAGATTGATCCAGGCCACATAAATTCATTAGACGGACCGGATCTGGCCCGCGGGCCGTATGTTGGCCATGCCTGCACTAAATACTGTTTCTGATATTAATGCTTTTATGATAGAATCGTATGGGATATTTTTGATTGTTAATTATAATTTTGCAAAGGCCTTATATAGATTACACATTTTTATACCGTATATTGAAATACAATAATTTTTTGTTGGACTGATCTATTTGTAAAATATACTAAGACTTAAAAAAATTTTAAACATTAAATTTTATCTAATAAATTTGTTTCTATTTTCTATATTAAGACTTATTAGACCCAATTTAATGCTGAAAGAAATGAAAGCTTTATATATTTTTTGGCAATCGCCAAAAGTTTATTTAATGCCATTCTTAGAAAAGCAGTGTATAGTCAACATTCAAAATAAGTTATTTTGGTATTTTGGTTCCAAATAAATTATTATAAATAGCCAAAAATAGCCAAAATGCGTTATTTAGATTGATGGAGAAATACGATGATATATAACATACTTTAAAACAGTCGGATTTAATGTGTTTATATGGGATTTATATAATATATATATATTTATTTATTTATTTATTTAAGGCTAAAACTATTCAAATTTAAGTATAAAACAATCCTTTTATTGATCTACAAATTTATACTGAGAAAATATCTTGTGCAATTAAAAAAATTCACAAATTAGTATAAATTTTACTACTTAATTACACTATACTTTTACTATAGATTACTACTTTAATCAAACATAAGCACAATACTTTTAGAAAGCAATCTATATGGTAGCATTGGAACGGATCGCACTTTCATTACGACGCTTCAATTCAAATCATGCTCGGGATTTCAAATCACGTTCAACATTTCTGCTTTCTGGACATCTCTTAATGTCAAACAGAGAAATTGTTAATGATAATGAAAATGTATAAATTATTTGATACGTTTTGCATACAAGAAAAAATTAAAACAAACTAATAAAATGTCAATAAAACGAAATAAATTTTTCTTCTGTTTAAAAGTTTAGTGTATTAAATTCATTTTACATACAGTATTAGTAGGATATAATAGAATTTTAAAAAATTACCTTGTGATTTTGTCGCTTGAAAAATATTTATACTTAATGGTTAAAAATTTTATAAATTGTCATCATATCTTTCATGACCGTTTCTTTAGTGCCATGCGTTTATTTTTCTATATTTTTAATGCTTATTTTCGTTCTTTGTCTCACTACATCCTGCCTGAAATCTTTCAAATTGTCCCTTTAAAACTAAATGCCTATTTCCTGCAAGCTAGACCTTTTTCCGGAAAGCTATTTTAGGTTGCATTTTGTTTATAAAGAAAAATACTATTTTTTGTATAGACTCATATTTTTAAAAAATCTCAAAATTTGACACTACATTAAGATGTAATGTCTGGATTAACCAATTTTTCATATGTAATTTTGAAAATTGCAAAAATTTCTTTAAAAATTATATAAATANCTGATCTATTTGTAAAATATACTAAGACTTAAAAAAATTTTAAACATTAAATTTTATCTAATAAATTTGTTTCTATTTTCTATATTAAGACTTATTAGACCCAATTTAATGCTGAAAGAAATGAAAGCTTTATATATTTTTTGGCAATCGCCAAAAGTTTATTTAATGCCATTCTTAGAAAAGCAGTGTATAGTCAACATTCAAAATAAGTTATTTTGGTATTTTGGTTCCAAATAAATTATTATAAATAGCCAAAAATAGCCAAAATGCGTTATTTAGATTGATGGAGAAATACGATGATATATAACATACTTTAAAACAGTCGGATTTAATGTGTTTATATGGGATTTATATAATATATATATATTTATTTATTTATTTATTTAAGGCTAAAACTATTCAAATTTAAGTATAAAACAATCCTTTTATTGATCTACAAATTTATACTGAGAAAATATCTTGTGCAATTAAAAAAATTCACAAATTAGTATAAATTTTACTACTTAATTACACTATACTTTTACTATAGATTACTACTTTAATCAAACATAAGCACAATACTTTTAGAAAGCAATCTATATGGTAGCATTGGAACGGATCGCACTTTCATTACGACGCTTCAATTCAAATCATGCTCGGGATTTCAAATCACGTTCAACATTTCTGCTTTCTGGACATCTCTTAATGTCAAACAGAGAAATTGTTAATGATAATGAAAATGTATAAATTATTTGATACGTTTTGCATACAAGAAAAAATTAAAACAAACTAATAAAATGTCAATAAAACGAAATAAATTTTTCTTCTGTTTAAAAGTTTAGTGTATTAAATTCATTTTACATACAGTATTAGTAGGATATAATAGAATTTTAAAAAATTACCTTGTGATTTTGTCGCTTGAAAAATATTTATACTTAATGGTTAAAAATTTTATAAATTGTCATCATATCTTTCATGACCGTTTCTTTAGTGCCATGCGTTTATTTTTCTATATTTTTAATGCTTATTTTCGTTCTTTGTCTCACTACATCCTGCCTGAAATCTTTCAAATTGTCCCTTTAAAACTAAATGCCTATTTCCTGCAAGCTAGACCTTTTTCCGGAAAGCTATTTTAGGTTGCATTTTGTTTATAAAGAAAAATACTATTTTTTGTATAGACTCATATTTTTAAAAAATCTCAAAATTTGACACTACATTAAGATGTAATGTCTGGATTAACCAATTTTTCATATGTAATTTTGAAAATTGCAAAAATTTCTTTAAAAATTATATAAATAGGTATCTAAAACCATGCATGCATTACAAGAAGATAAATATTTGTTATAATTAATACTGTATTACAATTTTACAGCTAAATTCTTGTAATAATTTCCAAAATACTCTTTTAAAGTCGAATTTAAGTTTTAAAATAATTTTAAGATCAATTTTGGAATATTTGAAGATTATAAAGTTTATAAATAAATTTATCATATTGAATTTCTATTTTAATAGAATATTTTTTCAGATTTTTTCTCTTAAAAACAAAATCAGTTTTTTAAAATATTATTGAACATATAAATTTTGTTCCTTAAATAAATTACTTAATAAACTTAATTTAACTTAACACTTAATAATATTATAAACAAGAAAGAAGTATTTTATTAGGAAAATAAAACAATTAAATCAAGGAAATTATAATAGAAGTCATCACAAATATTGAAACAAAAGTACTTATGTTGCAAGAAATAAAGACATTGTTTTATTTTAACTTAATCTTTTAATTATAAGGAAGAATGATATTTTATACTAATTGAGAGTTTTAAATTTGCAAAATAATCTAATATTCTGTTTCCTTCTCATCTTTCATTACTTTTTATTTTAAAAAAATTAGTTTTTCTAACCTTAAAATAGTTTTTTTTCGAAAATTAAGAATTAAATTTCTGAATCAAAAAATTGTATAATGATATTATAACAGAATGAAATCTAAAATAAATCCTTATGCATAAGTAAATATATGAATAAGCATGCTCCATGAATAAGAAAAAAATAGATTTTTTGTATATTGAAAAGCAATGAAATAATATATTTTTTTAACTTTTGCACTCTCCAATTAACAAAACGGATATTTTTTACCTTTATTTTTTCTTTCTTCCAGAACATTTTTCTGTACCTGCTATCTTAATGATAGTAGTTATAGAAAAACGGTAACATTAAACGATTTTTTGCTAATATTTTTAAACAAAATCGCTCTGCATTGAAATATATAAATTTTAAAATAAACGATACCACTTTTAAATTAACATTTGAACAACAAACAAATAAAAAAAAAAATCTCATTTCTACACTAACAAAACTCTTAAATTTAGTTGTTTATATATAAAATCTAATTACAATTTAAACTTTTTAAACGAAATTAAAATTAAACTATATTCAAACAATCTAAATTAATTTCTATTTATCTGAAATCTGTCTTCTACATAATTCATTACATTTTTAATTTTAGAAGAATTTTAGACGTTATAAACTTCCGAAATTTCGGTATTTTATATAAGTTGCTATAAATAACGAACAACAGAAGTTTAGCACTTATAACAATAGCCGACAATAGGCTGCGGATAATCCAATTGGTGTTTTCCTATACGCAATTATGAATGATATTGAGTCATTTCCCGTTGGTATCACTCGATATAATTTTACGCAGAAATTTACGGAATATTGCAGTTTATATAAGTTGCATATGGTATATTTGCATATTAACTTCGTATAGACTACATCTAATACTTCTATTTAACAAGAAAATAAGCTTAAAATATTTTAATATTTTAAACTTATTTCTTTTCTATTACCTCATACCGAGGAAGATATAATAATTTATTAATAATAAAAACATGAAGTTTTATTATTATACCGCTCGATAGGTCATTTATACATATAGTACACATTATATATAGCCTACACACTTATATAAAAAAAACAGCATAATCAATATGAAAATATCGTGACCGATTGTAGTACTAACGAATATAGTAAAATAACGTAAGATAATTTTTTTAAATAAATAATTTATCCATATAAAATAATTTTTTAAAGTATTTTGAAACGAGAATTTTAATTCGTCAATAATCAAGTTTGAAAATATGTAGTGCTTCCATCTGGTGACGGAATCGATAACGAAAATTTATTTTATAAATGTATAGGAAGATGGCGGAAGAAGTTTGTAGGAATTTCTTAGAAAGGAAATGAGTAATTAAAAGTGTAAAGGCGGAATGATGTCAATCGTAAATATCAAAGTAACTTAATATGAATGTAACAACTCTGTTATCATGGCAACTAATGAATTCGAGTAAGTTTATGTTAATTTTCTTTATTTAAAATTTTATAAACTTTTCCTACGCTTAGACCCAAGTTCGGTTCTTTTAACGCAATTGCAACATAACTGTTCCCAATGTAAACTGATGGGAAAATTTTCAGATAAATTTATTTCTTAATTTCTCAGATTAAAAAATTACGCTGTGGAAATGTGCAGAAATGGAAAAATATTCAAATAATTTAATTAAAACTGGAAATATTAATATAAAATCTTTAAAAATGCTAAATATTTAAACTATGAAATTGATTTAAAAAGTTAATTACGTCAGAATTGTGTAATTAATTGATTATTTAATGTGTCGTTTTCAGAAATTGTATTCAAAATCAAAACATCTACAGCTGTTTATTATCAAATACGAAATTTTATTAATTTAAGAATAAGATTTTATAAGATTGCAATGGAAACATCTGAAGAAAAATTGGATACAAATTAAATTCTGCACAAGATATTTGAATGTCAAATAAATAAAAGAATTTTCTTTATATTTTTATTCCTAATAAAATTAATATTTTATCATTTATTAATTTTGTTAAGGTCAATCTAAAATGTTTATAATAAATGAAACTGATTATGTAATGACTATTGAAACCATAATATAATGCAAAACTACGGTTTGGATTAAAGGTTAAAGTATAGAAAGTGTAAAGTTTTAAAACCGTTGCGCCACTAACAAAGACGGCGTAGATTTACATTTATTAAATTTTTGTAATTTAAAATGATATAATTAACTTTTTTCTCCATAGCTGTGATGAATTTTTGCATTTTTTGTCTATTGCATAATAGATATTTATTACATAATAATAATTGTTCATTTTTATAGTTTAATAATATAATGAAAGTAATAAAATGATATAGTTTAATAGAGAACAAAATTTTAATTCCTTTGTTTTTAAAATTTTCAGTTTTGTAATTTTTATGGTAAAGGTTATATCTATCTTCTCTTTATATTATTAAAAATTTATATATAAAATAGTAGAACACAAAATTGTATAATTTTAATTTTACATTAACTAATTAGTAGAATGTAGAGTTGGAAATATATGTCTACTAATCTTTTCAAATGAATTGAACACAGAATTGAAATATAATATTCTGTATAAGTAAAAACGTTTGCTATTATTTATGTATGCATTTTTTTTTTTTTAATAAAACAAACAAATTATATCATATATTTTGTATGGCTGTAAAAATTAGAATCTTAAAAATGACACCCCAATGCTGATTAATATTAATCTGACATTTGTTATTTTACAAAATTGATGAACCGATAATAAAAAAGGACTACTTGCTCTGAGAAACAAATGTTTTCATTCGTGTTTAAAAGGACGTCCTCAGGCCTGGTGTTCTAAAATTCGAGTTGCACGTTTTTGGAACGGATCGTAAACTTTACTTAGTCGTTGATGATTGTAGGATAGTTTGCTTCACAAAGTGAGTAGTTCTTTTTTTATTGCCGGTTCATTGGTTTTGTGAAGTAGTGGATCTCAAATTATAATCTGCTGAATTATTTTTATAAGTTTCAATATAAAATATTTGTCTTTCAAATTCTAGTTTTCAACTTTATATAATAATAATCATAATAATTTTGCATTTATTATTAAATTTTATATATATATTATATAAACTCATTTCACTCTGAGCGTTAATAGTCCAATGTTTATGATATTAACTTTGCAAAATACAGTACAATGTCACCAATCCATACTCACTTTAATATGAATAAATTTTGTTAATTTTTCTGCTAAATGTTCCAGCTTACAAAAAGAAGTAAAAGAAATCATTTTAAAAAATATGATAAATTTTAAAAAATTACTAAGTACTATACATTTTTAGTTAAAATACAGTAATCCCAGCTAACTTAAAAGTCGAATTTTTTCAAATTTTTGAAGTTAACTGTACAAAAATTTTGTACAGTTAATTGAAAATTTCTTCACAATAGAAAAATTATAATTATAAATTCATTATAATTAATGAGTGTTTTTGATATTCAGAAATATTTGCAATACCATGCATTATATTACTGTACATCCCCCTATAACACTGTTGATTATTCCGTTTTATATGAATTCCATGTTGTACAAGTCACTTAGATTTTACAAATACATGAGCCGTTCACAGCCCGGCACACGTATTTGTAAAATCTAAGTGACTTGTACAACATGGAATTCGTATAAAACAGAATAATCAACAGTGTTATAGGGGGGTCGACTATAGTTGATAAATTACTAAAGACTGTACAATATTGTATACTGTATTGTCACAAAATTTTTTGAGCTCACTTTTTGTAATAATAAATTCAGCAGTAAAACCTACTAAAACTCAGTAAGACTTTGTATAAAGCTGATTGTAATAAATTACTGTACTATATATCCACTTTTTTTTCCATGTTATCAGAGAAAACATTCCTCTAACTCATACTTTCGTAAGCTTGGACAATCTTCACTCTTTATTAGTCTGAGTTGGTTCTGGTTTACTGTAATACATTTTGCACATGTACTTGAAAATTTTTAAAAATAATGTAAATTTTTTTTATTTTCTAGTTTTTATATTAGCCCTTGATAATCTGAACAACCTCATAAAAGAATTAGTTCAGATTAGTGAGTGTATGGTATTACTCTAACCTTAAACTAAGCTGATCATTGTCGTTATCTTAATATTATATTTTCTAAAGTCAAAACAAGAATTTCTGAAAATATTTAAATATTGTAATAAACAAAACTTAATTTTATAAAATAAGTAAAATGAAAAGAAAAAAAAAAAAAGAATATTTGAAAAGGAACTGCTTAAACTTCATTAAATATTGAAAATACTAGTATTAGTTGTGATATTCAGCTTAAAATGGATTGTCATGCCCATTAAAATGCTGAAATTCTGTTGTATTATTTCATTTACTGTTTAGAAAGTAGTTAAATGAATTTTTGCATAACATTAACTTCTAACCTGAAAATTGTTTAATAATATCTTAAATTTACAAAAATCTTTATACAGTAGAGCATCAATTATCTGACTCAATTGGGGACTCAGGTTGGCCAGTTAACTGAAAAAATTAGATAACCTAAAAGAAGGAAAAAAATACATTATTAGTATAGTATATTAGGATATTAGTATATCCCATGTAATTAGTTTATTAGTATATCGCTATTAACCAATTTCGCGTAGAATTTTCATGGATGTTTAGCCTAACAAATTTTTTTTAAAATAATAATCATCGTTATTGTATCGTTAAAAATTATTTTAAAATTATTTTATTGCTCATGAAACAAACCACTCATAATTAGAAAATTAAGTCTTGTTTAAATATTGGCCTCCCTTCAATGGTCGAGCCGTTGATGCCAGCTAAAACATGCAAAAATTTAACAAAAGTAATATTAAAGTAGCCAAGACATAGCTAAATATTATAGTGCCACATCACTAGCGGACATTTGAAATTTGCTGACTAGAACAGTCAGTTAACCGATGTGATGGTTAATCAGGGGTCAGATAATCAATGCTCTACTGTATTAATTGAAAGTGGTTTTCCATTTGTTCAACTTAGTTTGAGTAATAAAAATAAGTCAAACAACTGTCTATCAGCCTTATGCAAATATGTTTACTTCATAAGTACTTTTGATAGTATGGTACAGTACAGACAGTATGGAGAACAGATCTTTAGAATTCTAGAGATAAAACATTTTCAAATTGCCTCTTGCATACAAACATAAAACATAAATAACAAATGTAAAATTACAAAACTACTGTATAGTGTCAAAGTTACTTGTAAAGTAAACATATTTTTGTAATGGCAATAGACAGTTGTATGACTTACTTTTATTGTTAGTAATTGGCATTTGTTCTTATTTACAAAAATATAGTTCAGGTGTCAATTAAAGCTCTTATCCTGTAGATCAGTGTTTTTCAACCTGTGGGTTGCGACCCCCCCTGGGGGTCGCGGGTAGAAGAAAAAGACAAGTGTTTGTAGGTCCTACACTACATTAAAAAAACTACAATTTCAGCGAGAATTACGGCCCATCCCAGAAAATGATAGCGGAAAAAGTGTTGAGCTGATTTTCAAAAGGAAATAAAAAGTAGAAAAGTAGAAGCTGAAAATTCAGATCCTAAAAAAAAAGTCAACAGTTCCCTGTGCCTAATGTTATAATTAAAGGAAGTTTCATACTTTATGTCAGGGGTGTCCAACCTTCTTGTTCCTCTGGGCCACATTGGAAGAAGTCATGGAGTTTGGGGCCACAAGTATATATATTATAGGCCTATTTGTAACCCATTCCTTAAATATACAAGTATATTTAAAAATTAACATGTCTAGATTATAGTAATATGTATTAAAACTTTATCACGAAAAAGGATATTTTAAAAAATTACTTCTACAGACCCTTTCAATTTTTACTTAGAAATAGATAAATTCAATTATTATAAAAGGGACAAACAAAAATTTATTTAAAAACACAAATATTTGTTTTATTTGGGTCTCTAATTAANATACCAAAATTTTAGAGAATGTATAGTACATATCTTTCAGTATAATGTTATTTGACCACTGTTTATGTAAGAAAAATTGTATTAAATTTTTGGGATAAAAAAAATAACTATTTTTAACAAAAAAATATGCAGGAAAAATTTCAAGTTACATTGCAAATACAGGTATACCTCGACTTACGTCGTTCCCGATTATATGTCGTTTGTCAAAAAAGTATATGGAAAAATAAAAATCAAGTTTAAGTCATTTTATTTGACTTTACGTCCGTCCGCCACAAATATTGAAGTCGTAATATCACTAGAAAAGCGTTTAAAGCACATAAAATCATATTAAAATATATACATTTATAACTATGTACTTTATTTACAGTACAGTACATGCATTCGTAAATTTAGATTACTTTTTTCTGTACTCTATTAAAAACTAAAATTTATTTGTTTGTGAGCTTAAAATAGATCCTTATTAACCATATATTATTAAAAATGCATTAATAAATAAAATACAGAACCGGGAATAGTAATTTATGGTTTAGCCTAGTGACAAGTAGATTCGAAGACAAGTAAATTCGACTTACGTCATTTTTCGACTTAAGTCGTTTTCCTGGAACCAATTACCGACGTAAGGCGACGTATACCTGTACAATTGAATACACTAGCAAAGAAAAAGAGGCAGCTCCTCCACTTTTTATTGAATTCAAGGTTTCTAGCAAAACAGAAAAGCAGGGGGCAACTTCAGATGATGCAAAGATAATGCAGCTTTTGCATTTTATACAAGCATCATTGATATCTCTATTTTGGTTTCATTCAAGGAAGCATTTCCAGGTTTTTGGTCTTTTCATTATTGTGAACAACTAAAGCTATTTCTGTTGATTTTTATAGTTTCATATTAATAGATTTTGTTAACAAAAAATACAAGTTAGAAACAAAACACACTCTATAACCAATAACCAGCATGAAATATCCAAAACTGGCAGATGTTTTCGATGCCCCTCCTGGGATCTTCCCCAAGCTAAACTTGTTTTTTCCATTAGAATGTTTGCCAGTTTTGGATATTTCATGTCAGTTATTGGTTATAGAGTGTATTTTGTTATACAACCCGGTATGGTGAGAAGCTTTAATTTTTTACAAGTTAGAAATTTAGTCATTCCTATCACTCAAGCAATATTCCTGAATTTTAGTGATCATTTTAAAGCAATGCTCCTTGACTAATCATCTTAATTAAAAGGATTAATTAGTCAAGAAAAATGTCACTAACCAGTGCAAATAAAAATTTTCTCTGTCTACTTATTAAAGTACTAGCTGCAAGGTCCCGCTTCGCTGGGTTTTTATTTGTATGTAATATAGGTTTTTTATATATAAAAGACTGTTTTTCTAAGTAATCTAGAATCTAGCTGCAAGGACCCACTTCGCTGGGCAAAAAGTAACGATAGTGAAGATTAAGATAATTACATTATAGCCAACCTTACCCGTTTTCACAGAATGCAAGAATTAGATCCCCGTTTCCAGACTAATTAGAGAATTTTTACGTCCAGTCAAACGAACTATTTTCAATTTTAACAATTTTCTGGAACGTTTACAATCGTTCTATAATTGAACCAATATTCGAATTTTATGTTTGAATTAAATTTGAACAAAACATTCAAAATAGAAAGCCACTTTCAACCACTTTCAGCCTCATATCTCTCGCACCCTTATAGCTATCGAGACGCAACCACCCCTATGCACGAATGGAGACTTGGGGCTACCACCACATACAAACACCATTCACGTNAACACAAAATTGTATAATTTTAATTTTACATTAACTAATTAGTAGAATGTAGAGTTGGAAATATATGTCTACTAATCTTTTCAAATGAATTGAACACAGAATTGAAATATAATATTCTGTATAAGTAAAAACGTTTGCTATTATTTATGTATGCATTTTTTTTTTTTTAATAAAACAAACAAATTATATCATATATTTTGTATGGCTGTAAAAATTAGAATCTTAAAAATGACACCCCAATGCTGATTAATATTAATCTGACATTTGTTATTTTACAAAATTGATGAACCGGTAATAAAAAAGGACTACTTGCTCTGAGAAACAAATGTTTTCATTCGTGTTTAAAAGGACGTCCTCAGGCCTGGTGTTCTAAAATTCGAGTTGCACGTTTTTGGAACGGATCGTAAACTTTACTTAGTCGTTGATGATTGTAGGATAGTTTGCTTCACAAAGTGAGTAGTTCTTTTTTTATTGCCGGTTCATTGGTTTTGTGAAGTAGTGGATCTCAAATTATAATCTGCTGAATTATTTTTATAAGTTTCAATATAAAATATTTGTCTTTCAAATTCTAGTTTTCAACTTTATATAATAATAATCATAATAATTTTGCATTTATTATTAAATTTTATATATATATTATATAAACTCATTTCACTCTGAGCGTTAATAGTCCAATGTTTATGATATTAACTTTGCAAAATACAGTACAATGTCACCAATCCATACTCACTTTAATATGAATAAATTTTGTTAATTTTTCTGCTAAATGTTCCAGCTTACAAAAAGAAGTAAAAGAAATCATTTTAAAAAATATGATAAATTTTAAAAAATTACTAAGTACTATACATTTTTAGTTAAAATACAGTAATCCCAGCTAACTTAAAAGTCGAATTTTTTCAAATTTTTGAAGTTAACTGTACAAAAATTTTGTACAGTTAATTGAAAATTTCTTCACAATAGAAAAATTATAATTATAAATTCATTATAATTAATGAGTGTTTTTGATATTCAGAAATATTTGCAATACCATGCATTATATTACTGTACATCCCCCTATAACACTGTTGATTATTCCGTTTTATATGAATTCCATGTTGTACAAGTCACTTAGATTTTACAAATACATGAGCCGTTCACAGCCCGGCACACGTATTTGTAAAATCTAAGTGACTTGTACAACATGGAATTCGTATAAAACAGAATAATCAACAGTGTTATAGGGGGGTCGACTATAGTTGATAAATTACTAAAGACTGTACAATATTGTATACTGTATTGTCACAAAATTTTTTGAGCTCACTTTTTGTAATAATAAATTCAGCAGTAAAACCTACTAAAACTCAGTAAGACTTTGTATAAAGCTGATTGTAATAAATTACTGTACTATATATCCACTTTTTTTTCCATGTTATCAGAGAAAACATTCCTCTAACTCATACTTTCGTAAGCTTGGACAATCTTCACTCTTTATTAGTCTGAGTTGGTTCTGGTTTACTGTAATACATTTTGCACATGTACTTGAAAATTTTTAAAAATAATGTAAATTTTTTTTATTTTCTAGTTTTTATATTAGCCCTTGATAATCTGAACAACCTCATAAAAGAATTAGTTCAGATTAGTGAGTGTATGGTATTACTCTAACCTTAAACTAAGCTGATCATTGTCGTTATCTTAATATTATATTTTCTAAAGTCAAAACAAGAATTTCTGAAAATATTTAAATATTGTAATAAACAAAACTTAATTTTATAAAATAAGTAAAATGAAAAGAAAAAAAAAAAAAGAATATTTGAAAAGGAACTGCTTAAACTTCATTAAATATTGAAAATACTAGTATTAGTTGTGATATTCAGCTTAAAATGGATTGTCATGCCCATTAAAATGCTGAAATTCTGTTGTATTATTTCATTTACTGTTTAGAAAGTAGTTAAATGAATTTTTGCATAACATTAACTTCTAACCTGAAAATTGTTTAATAATATCTTAAATTTACAAAAATCTTTATACAGTAGAGCATCAATTATCTGACTCAATTGGGGACTCAGGTTGGCCAGTTAACTGAAAAAATTAGATAACCTAAAAGAAGGAAAAAAATACATTATTAGTATAGTATATTAGGATATTAGTATATCCCATGTAATTAGTTTATTAGTATATCGCTATTAACCAATTTCGCGTAGAATTTTCATGGATGTTTAGCCTAACAAATTTTTTTTAAAATAATAATCATCGTTATTGTATCGTTAAAAATTATTTTAAAATTATTTTATTGCTCATGAAACAAACCACTCATAATTAGAAAATTAAGTCTTGTTTAAATATTGGCCTCCCTTCAATGGTCGAGCCGTTGATGCCAGCTAAAACATGCAAAAATTTAACAAAAGTAATATTAAAGTAGCCAAGACATAGCTAAATATTATAGTGCCACATCACTAGCGGACATTTGAAATTTGCTGACTAGAACAGTCAGTTAACCGATGTGATGGTTAATCAGGGGTCAGATAATCAATGCTCTACTGTATTAATTGAAAGTGGTTTTCCATTTGTTCAACTTAGTTTGAGTAATAAAAATAAGTCAAACAACTGTCTATCAGCCTTATGCAAATATGTTTACTTCATAAGTACTTTTGATAGTATGGTACAGTACAGACAGTATGGAGAACAGATCTTTAGAATTCTAGAGATAAAACATTTTCAAATTGCCTCTTGCATACAAACATAAAACATAAATAACAAATGTAAAATTACAAAACTACTGTATAGTGTCAAAGTTACTTGTAAAGTAAACATATTTTTGTAATGGCAATAGACAGTTGTATGACTTACTTTTATTGTTAGTAATTGGCATTTGTTCTTATTTACAAAAATATAGTTCAGGTGTCAATTAAAGCTCTTATCCTGTAGATCAGTGTTTTTCAACCTGTGGGTTGCGACCCCCCCTGGGGGTCGCGGGTAGAAGAAAAAGACAAGTGTTTGTAGGTCCTACACTACATTAAAAAAACTACAATTTCAGCGAGAATTACGGCCCATCCCAGAAAATGATAGCGGAAAAAGTGTTGAGCTGATTTTCAAAAGGAAATAAAAAGTAGAAAAGTAGAAGCTGAAAATTCAGATCCTAAAAAAAAAGTCAACAGTTCCCTGTGCCTAATGTTATAATTAAAGGAAGTTTCATACTTTATGTCAGGGGTGTCCAACCTTCTTGTTCCTCTGGGCCACATTGGAAGAAGTCATGGAGTTTGGGGCCACAAGTATATATATTATAGGCCTATTTGTAACCCATTCCTTAAATATACAAGTATATTTAAAAATTAACATGTCTAGATTATAGTAATATGTATTAAAACTTTATCACGAAAAAGGATATTTTAAAAAATTACTTCTACAGACCCTTTCAATTTTTACTTAGAAATAGATAAATTCAATTATTATAAAAGGGACAAACAAAAATTTATTTAAAAACACAAATATTTGTTTTATTTGGGTCTGTAATTAATAAAAAACGACGAAACATCATTTTAAAGCACATTTTTATTCGACTAATATATTTATAAATAGTATGTAGTCCAGAAAGTAACCAATGGGCAAAATGATAATTTTTGCGCCAAACTAAAAAAAGGGTAGCCAAATTTGACGCAAAGTAGACAAATCTTGCAATGCTGAAAAGAATACTAAATAATGCTGGCATTGGAACTCTAAGGATTATAGACCCAAATTTGAGAAAAGGAGAGAAAGGTCAAAAGATAAAAAGTAGTGACAAAGGTTGGATAATTAAGGGTCAATATTTGCATTACAGAATGTCTATTTAACCTTTCTCACAACTTTTTATCTTTTGGCCTTTTTCTTCTTTTCTCAAATTTGGGTCTATAATCCTTTGAGTCACAACTTCAGCTTTATTTAATATTCCTTCGTCATCCACACATCTTCCAGTATTTGAAAATATTTTCTTTTCACTCAAAAATAAAATATGTATAAAAGTTTACGGCTTTGTGAAACTTATTTTTTGTTTATGCCGTTGAAATAAAAAAATAAAAAATTTGTCGGTTTTGTTTACACGTTTATTGGGCCGCATTGAAACTTGCCTTGGGCCGCATGCGGCCCGCGGGTTGGACACCCCTGCTATAGACCAAAGGTTTTTTTAGTATAGTCTTCTTTGGTGAAACTTTATAACTAATCCATCTTGATGCCATTCTTCTTGTTGCCAAGGCAAGACTTCAAGGAGAGTTGGCATATTTTGGTACTTGTAAACTTATTTTGGACTATATCTTGACTATCTTTAAGTGTTATACACCATGATCAACCTTCAGAAATATACACTAGACATACATCTATCTGTTGAGACTACTGCCTGTATAGTCTAGAAATTATACTGTTGAACACATTCATAAATCTGGCAACTTCAGCTTAACTTGACCAGCTTCTATCTTAACATATCTAGAAATGTGCATAAGTGTTGAGTAGCTAGAAAGCTTGGTTCTGCTTTTCATGCATTTCATCTTGTTTTCCCATAAAGTACAAGTATAATTGTTTCATAGTGTTTTGAGTATGATATTATTACAATGCTCTACTAATTAACAGACTTCATGATGATGGCTTTTATGAAAAATATTGGCATTATGTTTGCCACAATTTGTCAAGATCACATTTTTAATTTGTATCTTGTTCTTGTTTGGAAAATTTAGGTTTTACCTCAGAACTATTACATGATTTACACACACTTCTTTTTGTGAATGTTCCTTATTTTGTTTTATTTTAAACATTGTAGTGTAATTAATGCACTATGTATGATACATACAGTAGTCATGCAATGCTGGAAAGATCTTTTGCACTGGATAAAGGTTAACATCCTGTGTGTGTGTATGTATGTATATCCAGAGTATGAAGTATATCCATGCATTTTAATATATAATTGTTGTATAATGATGTACAGGGATATAAATTAGCATCATAAGTAAAAGTGATAATGAAGTACCTTGATTTATTGTTTTACATTAGATTTTGAGTATACTTTGAGTTAGTTTTCTGTTGTATTTGTTTTCAGTTTTTCAGTATTACATACAATTTTAAAAGATATCTTGTCAGAATGTCTATTGATTTGCAAAAATTTAACCATCTGTTTTAGACATATTCCAATATATTTTTTTATTGATTTTTTTTCCAATATAATTTAGTTGTTAGGCAAAAAATGAAAGCAAGTCCAGTATTAGTTGTGGAGTTTATTATTAATTGATAAGACATGCGTCAAACATTTAAATATATTGCAAACTTCAATAAATCAAAATTTATAAATATTTATTTTACTAAAATGAATATTGACATTTATTTTTATATCTTAATTCTAATAATATATTTTATTGTTTACATCTATATGCAAATATATTTTACATTATTTACAAAGAACAATACTAATTTAAAATAATTTTTGAACAATTTTAGGAATAATTGTCTAATAAAAATTAAATCTAATTTTTGTTTAAGAATGTTATATATTAAAATTAAATCCAAAAAATGTATAAATAATTATTTTATTTTGTGTTGTTCTTAATCAATGAAAAATAATTCTATTAATCTATAATTTATAAAATTTAAATTTGCATTTACCAAATCTTTATAAAGTACTGTTAATTCAGAGTTGTCAATATTTTGTTTATAATAAAGAAAATGAAAATACATCATATATACTAGAATTTGTTGAAAATTTTATTAAAATTTGGCTTTTTTTTAAAACTGATGACTGATAAGCTTAACTATTTCATTGTTATGTTTATTCATCAGTAGTAAAGATTAAAAGTGGAAGCATTCTTTCAAAAAATATATCTTAAAACAAAACAAAAAAATAGTCATAATGAAATTAATTTTGAATTTTTAATTCATAATCTCAAATATTCATGTACTGAAATAGTTCATTATGTAAATGTGAATTATATTAACAAACATTAAAGATAGAAATAAAAAGCATCATCATAGATGATTTAAACTACTAATCTTCAATAAATAAGCATGAAAATTGCTAATTTGATGAAGCAATTGCTAAATGCAATAATTTGTACTATGTTAAAATTGATATTAAGCATATAGCCCTTATGCTATCTCTTGGTAATATTTGATATGATTTAAATAATGAATGAATTTTAAATAGTGAATTATAAGATTAGAAATATTCAAATTATGAGAGAAGACTATCAGCAGATGCAGAGACAGATCTAAGTTTTCAGGGCCTAGGGCTTATTGAAGTCCAATGAGGCCCCATTTTTTGTTAATACAAATGATAATATAAATTATCATTATTATTATATTATTAACTATTTTTTACTATATGATAACTGCTCATTGTTAATGTAAAAGTATTAAAAATTTACGATGCTAATTCAATTTTTTGTGAGCCCTTGACACTTGGATTCCCAGGGCTTAAGCCCTATTAGTCCCTATGTAGATCCACCCCTGAACAGATGTTAGATATTATCCCTTTCAGGATGTTTGAATATTTTGAAATTGCTTTGCATAAATCTCTGAAAGGAGAATATATTTATCTTTAAGAACCAATTTATCATTTCTGAATCCCACTTTTGTCAAATTAGTTTTGGAATTAACTAATTTATACACACTGTAAAATCATTTCTACAGATTCGTTAAAGTTTGAAAAATTTGTCTTAAAGTGATTTTTTTTTTTAAAGAAAACAAAATTTCAGTTAATTTATACTTCACATGCTAACAGATTATTTCCAAAGAATACTAATGGTATTAGGATCCTTGCAGTTGTAAAATGTGAACTATGATGGAGGAATTTTAGTGACTTATACTAAGCAATGAATAAATGACACTTTGCTATACTTATCGATATTTAATTAATTTTATTTGTATTGTCTTATTTGTTTTATAGATAATGCTCTGTTTTTAAACATGTTAAAGAGATTAAAAAACAGAGTATATCTAAATTTTAAATGTTGCTTTTTTTTGTTTTGTATTTTGTTTTTGTTCTTTGTTTACTAAGATAAATACTGATATAATTTTAGGTNCTTTTTGCATCTTTATGAGAAACAGATTTTGTTGATTCATGAACAATTTCCGTTTTGTCTTTTCTTGTCCATCTTCCTCCATCATATTGCATCTGCATCTCTACTTCATCAACCATACTCCATATTTCAACAAATACTGTAGCAGGACTGTAGAGTCAGAGTTGTGGAGTTTTGGCATTTTAGTTATTGTCAAAGTTGTCAAAAATCTGCTGACTCCAGACTCCTTTTTACTTTCTCAACTTGTTATGTATATAAAGTGGAAAAGTATTGAAATTGTGTCAAATGTGACTCTCTGAGTTTTTGCAAATCTACACATTTGGAGACCTAAACCCCTCAAAAAAGTCAAAAAAAGAGAAAAAATTTGTGCACGTGTGTGTTGGCATCTAATTTGTTTAATTTCTTTATTTTCTGTTCTGAGATATTAAACAATATCTCAGAATGGGTAAAGTTTAAGAAATGAAATGTGGCACTGTAGCTTGCGTATAAAGGGGCATTAATACTATTAAATTTTGGTTCTTAAAGATCGACAGGGTGAAGACATAAAAGTGGTCATGTGTCATATCTCTTAATAAATCGTTATTAGTGTTCAAAATTTAAAAAAATAAAATAAAACTCTATTCTCAAAGTAAGCTTTTTGCCATTTTATAATAGTACAGTAAAACCCGTTAAGATGTTCTCACCTAAGATGTTAGAATGTGTATGGGGACACGAGTTAGTTCAACCACTTTGACACTTAATAACTAATTCCTGTGTTAAACCATCTAACTCTGATTCTGATCACTCTGACCACAGAAATTATTAGCTTCAAACAGGATGAACAAAATCATGTTCCACACACACAGTCTAACATCCACACATATAGAAAAAACCTCAAATCTTTTGCATATGTTGAAATTTCAAGGTGTCCTGAGTCCAAAATTTGGGAGGGGTCATTTTTTGACTGAGCGCTACACTTTCAGAAAGAAAATAACAATTATCAAATACATATTTATATATTACTTAGCTTTGGAATAAAAAGTTTCTACGTTCAATTTTTTTAGAACTCTATTTATTGAATCTTTTATTCTGAGGTCACGTGATGACATCAGAATTTCCAGGTCTCTTACTGTAACAAGTCTGCCCCTGATCGGAGTCAGATGGTAAGGAAAAGTCGGAGTTGGAGTCGTTAGAGTTTTACGCGACTTCACAGCCCTGTA
Source organism: Centruroides sculpturatus (assembly GCF_000671375.1). Taxonomy (NCBI): domain Eukaryota; kingdom Metazoa; phylum Arthropoda; class Arachnida; order Scorpiones; family Buthidae; genus Centruroides; species Centruroides sculpturatus. The sequence continues at coordinate 560,036 of NW_019384480.1, forward strand.
TTTAACCCAACTGTAAGTTATTTTTTATAACAAAAAATGCATAAGAGAAGGCAAACATCTTGAAAAAGCCCCTTGGTTGGGAGCTTTACTGAATAGATATTATGTAAGCAGTTGGACATAGTCTATAAATAAATATATTATGAACTATTTGTTTTTTGTTATATTTTTTTCTTATTTTTTACATACTTTGAAGACATTTATGTACAAAAATAATCTTATCTGGTGCAAAAACAAGGTAGCTCTTTAAGATTTGTATTGCCATTATTCAACACATTGAAACATTTTAAATTGTAAAATATGCAATAAGCATATGTAGTAGACTAAGATAATGAATCAAAATATAAAAAATTATATAACTTTAAAAATATCTACATTATTTATAGTATAACTTATATTACTATAGTGGTACCTCGGTATATGTCTGCTTTAGAATATGTCCAATTCGGAATATGTCCTGTTTGGACAAAACAAATTTTGCTCGGTATATGACTTAATTCAATTATTTGTGCCATCTATGAACAAGTAGCACTATCGGTGTATTAGACCAGACTAGAAGTTCGCGGTGCCATGGTTTATAACTTTGTTAAATTTCTTCTGATTTTAATTTGTAAGTAAAATTTTATTATTTTTATTAATCATGAATTGCAAAAAGGCAACAGAAAAATAAAAAAATGACTAGAATCACAATGGAACTGAAAAAAGAGATTGTTGAGAAATATGAAGGTGGCATGCGTGTTCGAGATTTAACTGTTTTCCGAGAATGACGATATCGACAATCATGAAAAATAAAGACAATATTAAATTTGCTAATGTTGCGAAAGGGGTTAAATCAATTTCTAAACAGAGATCGAAGACATTAAATCATGTTGAGAAATTGCTTTTGCTTTGGATAACTGAAAAACAGTGTGCTGATGACAGCGTATCAGAAGCAATTATTTGCGAGAAAGCTAAAAAGATACATGCTGATCTTATGAAAAATCAAGCAGGAACTAGCCAGGAAAGCGAGGTGTTTAAAGCCAGCCATTTTTTTACATGAGAACAGATTAATCATTTTTACTTTACTTCTTATGGGAAAGGTTGGTTTGGTATATGTCCTATTCGGTATAAGTCCAAACACCAGGAATAGATTAAGGTTGTATACCGAAGTTCCACTGTATTACTATTACTATTACTATATGCAGTAGAACTACATTATTTATATTCACTTTTTCTATTCTTGAAAACTTTATGAAAATGCAACTGCTTGCTTTTTGCATAAGTATCTTCAATTGATTAGAACATTTTCAAAATATCTACACTTGATTCTAACTGGTTTGTGTCAAGAAATGGAATTTGCATCTTGAATATTGTTGCCTTTGGAACTGATATTACATCATCATATATCAATGCTTCCTAAAGCAAAACACTTAAATTAATTAAACATGCTTTTGGGATATTAATAGTAGGTTAGTCAATCAATTCTCCAATTTACAAAAGCATTAATGACATTGTCAAGATTGTGTTGAGATTTATTCCCTGTTTTCTATTGTAAATTTTTGTATGCATTTTTAAAACAAATCTCTTTATTGCAGAGTACAATTAACTGCTCTACATCATAAATGTAATATTGATATGTTATGTGGATATAAAGTACATGTTACTATATACAAAGCACTATTTATTAACAACTGTTAATAAATTAACTGTTTAATGATCATAGAGATGTATTAAGGATTTTATAACTTTTTATGATAGAATGTAACTTTTGGAAATTAGTTGGGAGTTTAGAGTTGATGGTATAATTGTGAGGACCACCACCACCCTCCAAATATATATATATATATATATTGTAAACTTATTTGTAATAATTTTTGTTTATTTACTTTATANTTTTGATATTCAGAAATATTTGCAATACCATGCATTATATTACTGTACATCCCCCTATAACACTGTTGATTATTCCGTTTTATATGAATTCCATGTTGTACAAGTCACTTAGATTTTACAAATACATGAGCCGTTCACAGCCCGGCACACGTATTTGTAAAATCTAAGTGACTTGTACAACATGGAATTCGTATAAAACAGAATAATCAACAGTGTTATAGGGGGGTCGACTATAGTTGATAAATTACTAAAGACTGTACAATATTGTATACTGTATTGTCACAAAATTTTTTGAGCTCACTTTTTGTAATAATAAATTCAGCAGTAAAACCTACTAAAACTCAGTAAGACTTTGTATAAAGCTGATTGTAATAAATTACTGTACTATATATCCACTTTTTTTTCCATGTTATCAGAGAAAACATTCCTCTAACTCATACTTTCGTAAGCTTGGACAATCTTCACTCTTTATTAGTCTGAGTTGGTTCTGGTTTACTGTAATACATTTTGCACATGTACTTGAAAATTTTTAAAAATAATGTAAATTTTTTTTATTTTCTAGTTTTTATATTAGCCCTTGATAATCTGAACAACCTCATAAAAGAATTAGTTCAGATTAGTGAGTGTATGGTATTACTCTAACCTTAAACTAAGCTGATCATTGTCGTTATCTTAATATTATATTTTCTAAAGTCAAAACAAGAATTTCTGAAAATATTTAAATATTGTAATAAACAAAACTTAATTTTATAAAATAAGTAAAATGAAAAGAAAAAAAAAAAAAGAATATTTGAAAAGGAACTGCTTAAACTTCATTAAATATTGAAAATACTAGTATTAGTTGTGATATTCAGCTTAAAATGGATTGTCATGCCCATTAAAATGCTGAAATTCTGTTGTATTATTTCATTTACTGTTTAGAAAGTAGTTAAATGAATTTTTGCATAACATTAACTTCTAACCTGAAAATTGTTTAATAATATCTTAAATTTACAAAAATCTTTATACAGTAGAGCATCAATTATCTGACTCAATTGGGGACTCAGGTTGGCCAGTTAACTGAAAAAATTAGATAACCTAAAAGAAGGAAAAAAATACATTATTAGTATAGTATATTAGGATATTAGTATATCCCATGTAATTAGTTTATTAGTATATCGCTATTAACCAATTTCGCGTAGAATTTTCATGGATGTTTAGCCTAACAAATTTTTTTTAAAATAATAATCATTGTTATTGTATCGTTAAAAATTATTTTAAAATTATTTTATTGCTCATGAAACAAACCACTCATAATTAGAAAATTAAGTCTTGTTTAAATATTGGCCTCCCTTCAATGGTCGAGCCGTTGATGCCAGCTAAAACATGCAAAAATTTAACAAAAGTAATATTAAAGTAGCCAAGACATAGCTAAATATTATAGTGCCACATCACTAGCGGACATTTGAAATTTGCTGACTAGAACAGTCAGTTAACCGATGTGATGGTTAATCAGGGGTCAGATAATCAATGCTCTACTGTATTAATTGAAAGTGGTTTTCCATTTGTTCAACTTAGTTTGAGTAATAAAAATAAGTCAAACAACTGTCTATCAGCCTTATGCAAATATGTTTACTTCATAAGTACTTTTGATAGTATGGTACAGTACAGACAGTATGGAGAACAGATCTTTAGAATTCTAGAGATAAAACATTTTCAAATTGCCTCTTGCATACAAACATAAAACATAAATAACAAATGTAAAATTACAAAACTACTGTATAGTGTCAAAGTTACTTGTAAAGTAAACATATTTTTGTAATGGCAATAGACAGTTGTATGACTTACTTTTATTGTTAGTAATTGGCATTTGTTCTTATTTACAAAAATATAGTTCAGGTGTCAATTAAAGCTCTTATCCTGTAGATCAGTGTTTTTCAACCTGTGGGTTGCGACCCCCCCTGGGGGTCGCGGGTAGAAGAAAAAGACAAGTGTTTGTAGGTCCTACACTACATTAAAAAAACTACAATTTCAGCGAGAATTACGGCCCATCCCAGAAAATGATAGCGGAAAAAGTGTTGAGCTGATTTTCAAAAGGAAATAAAAAGTAGAAAAGTAGAAGCTGAAAATTCAGATCCTAAAAAAAAAGTCAACAATTCCCTGTGCCTAATGTTATAATTAAAGGAAGTTTCATACTTTAAATCAGGGGTGTCCAACCTTCTTGTTCCTCTGGGCCACATTGGAAGAAGTCATGGAGTTTGGGGCCACAAGTATATATATTATAGGCCTATTTGTAACCCATTCCTTAAATATACAAGTATATTTAAAAATTAACATGTCTAGATTATAGTAATATGTATTAAAACTTTATCACGAAAAAGGATATTTTAAAAAATTACTTCTACAGACCCTTCCAATTTTTACTTAGAAATAGATAAATTCAATTATTATAAAAGGGACAAACAAAAATTTATTTAAAAACACAAATATTTGTTTTATTTGGGTCTCTAATTAATAAAAAACGACGAAACATCATTTTAAAGCACATTTTTATTCGACTAATATATTTATAAATAGTATGTAGCCCAGAAAGTAGCCAATGCGCAAAATGATAATTTTTGCGCCAAACTAAAAAAAGGGTAGCCAAATTTGACGCAAAGTAGCCAAATCTTGCAATGCTGAAAAGAATACTAAATAATGCTGGCATTGGAACTCTAAGGATTATAGACCCAAATTTGAGAAAAGGAGAGAAAGGTCAAAAGATAAAAAGTAGTGACAAAGGTTGGATAATTAAGGGTCAATATTTGCATTACAGAATGTCTATTTAACCTTTCTCACAACTTTTTATCTTTTGGCCTTTTTCTTCTTTTCTCAAATTTGGGTCTATAATCCTTTGAGTCACAACTTCAGCTTTATTTAATATTCCTTCGTCATCCACACATCTTCAAGTATTTGAAAATATTTTCTTTTCACTCAAAAATAAAATATGTATAAAAGTTTACGGCTTTGTGAAACTTATTTTTTGTTTATGCCGTTGAAATAAAAAAATAAAAAATTTGTCGGTTTTGTTTACACGTTTATTGGGCCGCATTGAAACTTGCCTTGGGCCGCATGCGGGCCGCGGGTTGGACACCCCTGCTTTATGTGTTAAATTATTGTCGATTCTTCTGAAATTTTCATTTAAATCAACAATAATTTGTCTCAACAGAAAGAAAATTAAATACATAGTTTTTAAAATCACTGATATAGTTGTAATGTGGCCCTAGGGGGGTTACCAGAATTTTTTAACTTGTAAAGGGTTGCATATTCAAGAAGGTTGAAAAACGCTGCTGTAGATGATACCACTGAAGAGGGACTTGAAAAATGTGCAATGGTTAGATGTGGCAAAGTGACAAACATTTTATTATATTGATTTCACCCAGATCCCAGAACTAGCTCTAGCTTTCCCTACCACTCATTACAACTTGTTGAGATGTGTACAGTATGGCAATATGGTTGGTATGACTTGCAGCAATGATTTCCATAGTAGATATAGAGTAAAAATGTATTAAATAAAATAATTAGCTTTTGACATTGATATTAACTTTACTAAGAAAGTTGCTTATGACTACAATATCAAATGATATGACATCAAGAGTAATGCTTAGCTCTTATTCACTGTAGGCTAAACTCTGCAGTTTGCTTTTGAATAGCTTCCTGAGAATTGTATACAAAAAGGAGGAAATTACCAGAAATTTATTAGCTTTCAAGAGAGGGTTTAAGTAAGTTTAATTAGGATTATGTAAAAACATCAATAAAAATATGGATTGATTTTAAAAAAATAAGAGAAAACTAAAGGTAAGGCATAAGTGTGTGTCTTTTTAGTGGTTTCCAGAAAAAATAGCATGTGAATGCAGCACATAAAGGATTTTTTCAGGATTTTTAAAGATGTTGCCAGTAAAGTTTAGACAAAGAAAACCTTTTCAGTGGATTTGTATTATAATTTAAAATCAACAGATTATCCATAGTAGCTTATAATCCACAGCCATCTCAAACTAATTTTAAAACATAAATAACTTGTGGGTTCTTTACAAGAAGTTACAGTAAATAATTTTAATCATTATTTTTCTTGAGCTATTGAAATTTAAATAACTGATAATGCAGCAAGTTGATTTATCATATAAATATATTGCCAAATAAATAATTCATTTTTTATTAAGAATTGTTACATTAGAACCAGCACACAAAAATTTTGCACTGGTAGTAATTGTGTAAATGGTTGAATTTTTTTATGTATTCTGATACAATATTATTTTAACTTTCATTTTAAATTTTATTGAATATTGTAATAATAAGTGAAAAATTATATACCATAAATAATTAATACATTTTCATTGTAATCATGTACCAAGATTAATTATGAAACTGAAAATGAATGAAAAAAATGAATGAAATGAATGAAAAAAAATTATGAGATTTTTTCATTCATTATATACAGTTTATTATGATCAAATTTTCGTTTACTGTATTATGCATTATCTAATTAATATCAAACAATATATATTTTTTACTTAAATAGTCATATTACAGGCAGTTCCTGCTTAATGTTTTTCCAGTAGAATATTATTTGTTTTGTAATACCAAAATTTTAGAGAATGTATAGTACATATCTTTCAGTATAATGTTATTTGACCACTGTTTATGTAAGAAAAATTGTATTAAATTTTTGGGATAAAAAAAATAACTATTTTTAACAAAAAAATATGCAGGAAAAATTTCAAGTTACATTGCAAATACAGGTATACCTCGACTTACGTCGTTCCCGATTATATGTCGTTTGTCAAAAAAGTATATGGAAAAATAAAAATCAAGTTTAAGTCATTTTATTTGACTTTACGTCCGTCCGCCACAAATATTGAAGTCGTAATATCACTAGAAAAACGTTTAAAGCACATAAAATCATATTAAAATATATACAA
>NW_019384480.1:570053-779191 GCF_000671375.1 Centruroides sculpturatus
ATTTTAATTTGTAAGTAAAATGTTATTATTTTTATTAATCATGAATTGCAAAAAGGCAACAGAAAAATAAAAAAATGACTAGAATCACAATGGAACTGAAAAAAGAGATTGTTGAGAAATATGAAGGTGGCATGCGTGTTCGAGATTTAACTGTTTTCCGAGAATGACGATATCGACAATCATGAAAAATAAAGACAATATTAAATTTGCTAATGTTGCGAAAGGGGTTAAATCAATTTCTAAACAGAGATCGAAGACATTAGATCATGTTGAGAAATTGCTTTTGCTTTGGATAACTGAAAAACAGTGTGCTGATGACAGCGTATCAGAAGCAATTATTTGCGAGAAAGCTAAAAAGATACATGCTGATCTTATGAAAAATCAAGCAGGAACTAGCCAGGAAAGCGAGGTGTTTAAAGCCAGCCATTTTTTTACATGAGAACAGATTAATCATTTTTACTTTACTTCTTATGGGAAAGGTTGGTTTGGTATATGTCCTATTCGGTATAAGTCCAAACACCAGGAATAGATTAAGGTTGTATACCGAAGTTCCACTGTATTACTATTACTATATGCAGTAGAACTACATTATTTATATTCACTTTTTCTATTCTTGAAAACTTTATGAAAATGCAACTGCTTGCTTTTTGCATAAGTATCTTCAATTGATTAGAACATTTTCAAAATATCTACACTTGATTCTAACTGGTTTGTGTCAAGAAATGGAATTTGCATCTTGAATATTGTTGCCTTTGGAACTGATATTACATCATCATATATCAATGCTTCCTAAAGCAAAACACTTAAATTAATTAAACATGCTTTTGGGATATTAATAGTAGGTTAGTCAATCAATTCTCCAATTTACAAAAGCATTAATGACATTGTCAAGATTGTGTTGAGATTTATTCCCTGTTTTCTATTGTAAATTTTTGTATGCATTTTTAAAACAAATCTCTTTATTGCAGAGTACAATTAACTGCTCTACATCATAAATGTAATATTGATATGTTATGTGGATATAAAGTACATGTTACTATATACAAAGCACTATTTATTAACAACTGTTAATAAATTAACTGTTTAATGATCATAGAGATGTATTAAGGATTTTATAACTTTTTATGATAGAATGTAACTTTTGGAAATTAGTTGGGAGTTTAGAGTTGATGGTATAATTGTGAGGACCACCACCACCCTCCAAATATATATATATATATATATTGTAAACTTATTTGTAATAATTTTTGTTTATTTACTTTATATCTTTTTTTTATTATGTATTCACATGAACCTTAATTGTATCTTGGATAACAACCGAAGTTGTAAGAGGAAATTCGCCTATTTTACCAATCTAGGGACCCCCCTTTTTAATATCAAGTAATTAGAATAAAACGGTTTATCATTCAAAATCTCGCAACATGCCAAAGAAAAGAGGAAAAAGCAACCAAATAATCAAAAATTATATAGAAATGAGGAACATTGCATCCCCCTTTGTTCTCGGCAATGTTTACAGGAAGAACTTAGTCAAATCAAGCAATGAACAAACAATGACTAACAACAAAGATGAGTCATGTCAACTCAGAAGATGACTCTAAGAAAGCTGCAAGTCATCCCCAAATAAGAAAACACTGTCCCAGCTACAACGATGACACTAACAATGAGTCATCACCCAATGATGACTTTCTCATGCTGAAAGGGTTTAAAAGGAAAGCCCCAACAAGAGAAAGGACAGTCCTGTTTGGCAGTTCAGTCAGAGATGGGGACACAGTAAGTTAGAGAGAGTTCAGTCAGAGAGGAGGACATCGTCCAGTCAGAAAGGAGAGACAGCTCCAGTTAGAGACAGTTCAGTCAGAAAAAGGCAGTCAGAGTGAGGACACAGCCCCGTTAGAAAGACAGTTAGAAGGAGACGGCGAAATAGTCAGCATATGTGGACACAGCTCCAACCCGAGAAAGAGTGGCTCAAGAGAAGACAACTCAAAAACGAGCAAGCACAAGACAAAGTGCAGTGAACCCCAGAAACCTCCGCAGTCTTGGCCGTCAAGTCAACGTCACAAGAGAAGACATCTTGTTTATCTGGTATGTTGTGAGTCGCGTAAGTTCGAAATACCCCCCTGTTACGTACCCCCCTCATTGAATAGATAAGAATAGACAAATTTCCAAAATCGGTTTTTATAACTCTGTTCTAAACTTTCATTTATGTTAATAAATGTCCTTAAATTGGTTATATCTGACTCTGTATTCTTCCTCCTGAGAGGCTCATTCCTGGACTTCAGAGTGACTCTTACCCTCGCGCCTTAATCATCCATTTTATCTCAAACGGCGGTGTGTCCGATAAAACACACCTGGTGGCAGGACTCTACCTAAAAAGCATTTAATAAACCTTTTACGGCCCCCGATCCCCACATAATGCATTATAATTTTTCCTGTTTAAAATAATGTGAAATAGGCTGTCAGTTAATGCTTTCCTGCAGGATGTCTGATTTTCAGGAACTACTTTACTGACATTGAGAGATGCTTGTATATTATTACAATTTTTTTTTAATTCAATGTGCTCAAAAGTTCTGAAATTTCTATAAATAAAATTCATTTACTTGAATTTATGTATTAATAATTATTATTTTTATTCATATTTGTTTAATCATTGCATTTATTTGAATAAATCAATAATTTTAATCTATGATTATTTCTTTCAGAGCCAATAAGCAAATTTGCACAGCTGTTGGTCAGTTTTGGACCTGTTGTCTTCCAGATCAAGTGGTGACAATTAGTGATTACACTATCTCTAAAATGGCATTTGGCAGCAAACATTGTTTATTTATTACAGAACAAGGAAATGTATATAGTTTTGGAGAAGGTAAATATGGACAGCTTGGATTGGGAGATACAGAAGATCGTTTATCTGAACCCTGTCTTATAAAATGTCTTCATAAAATAGAAAACATTGCGTGTGGTCCTTACTTTTCGGCAGCTCTATCTTCAGATGGAAAAATATATATGTGGGGTGATAATAGAAATCAACAATGTGGACAAGAAAAACCTGAAAAAATATTATCTCCAACTGAAATTGATTTTTCTAATGTTAGTTCAAACTGTGAAAAATGTGGCGTATTATTAAGTAAAAACATAGCAATAAATAAAATATCCTGTGGTGCATTTCATACATTAGCCATTTCAAGTGATTACGAATTATGGACTTGGGGTAGAGAATTAGATTTTACATCAACAAACATTTGTTATCATAAGCCAAAGAAAGTGGAATTTCTAAAAACAAAAAGAGTATTATCTATTGCCTGTGGATATACTCATAGCTTAGCTGTTACAGAAATAGATTCAACTAATTTTTCTAGTTTAACATTATGTATTTCATGTAAGAGTACTTCTACTTACAGTAATCAAGTTTTTAATAAATGTAATGAAGTTTGTCCCTTAGGCCTTCCTGTTGAGTCTGAGCATCAGAAAACTTCAGAAGTTAGTAATAAAGATGATGAATGTAATTTAGAATCAATATCAGAAAATGAAGTATTAAATTCAAAACAAGAAAATGCTGAAAATATTGATATAGCAATAAATTCTACATTCAAACAGGAAGAAAATATGTCAAATCAAAAAGAAACTGTGGAAGAATCATTTCCTGTTATTGAATCAAAAAATGATTCAGATAACCTTCTTGAAGAAAATGATAAAAATGAAGATGCTGCAGTAATTCCCACAACTAATTCTCAATATACAACATCCAATGTATTAAATCATATTAAAAAACGATCATCATCATTACTAGATCATGACTTAGCAAAAGAATTTTTAGTAAGACAATTCTCTGAACTTATTCAACCTGTTGAAAAACGTCATATGAGTGAACCTAGTAAAAGTGATGAAACAGACAAAAAAAGATCTGATTGGGAATTGTTGTCTATGAAAAGTGTTGTAGATAAAGTAAAAACAACTGTAGATAAATTTAGTTTTGTTTCAATTGGACATAGATTTAGTGATTCACCACTTGATAGTTCTCAAAGTAGTCAGGAATCGTTTGAAATCATTGAAGTTGATGGACCATCCTCTGCATTATCATCATTAATTGTAGATGATGGTTTGCAAACAGTGAAAAGGACAAATTCTTTAAAATCTGTATTAGAAGCTAAGATGTTTCAGAAACAAAAAAATCGCAAAGGTAGCTTAGAATCTCTTGCACCAGGTTATGCTAGCCATCATAAATTAAAATATCCTAGAAAGCAAATTAATACAAGACCATGTATTCAAACAGAAGTTTGGTCTTGGGGAGAAGGAAAATATGGAAAACTTGGCCATGGTGATGAGTTAAATAGGTTTGTATTATCAATATTATGATGATTATTAAATTTTTAGTATTAAATATATAGAAATTATTGTTAATGAGTTTTTATAACAGAATATATTTTGAAAATCTAAATAACTTTTTCAATATATGGATAGTTTAAAAAAAATAAGTTTAAATTTTAAATACCATATTTTTGATTAATATGGTATTTAAAATTTAAATACATTTAACTTCATAATAAATTTAATAAAAATGTTGACTTTTACAAGAGAGTTCATACTCTTACATTATTTGCATACATTTCTAATACAATTTTCAGCAGTTATATGATGTAATATAAAGAATTTCACATATTAAAAATGATAATCATTGAAAATGCTCTTAACAATGAAGACAACTTATTTCATTTTCACAAGTCAGTAACTTTCTTCCAAAAATTGTTTTATTACTGTAAAAGGAAGCTTGAAGGAGTTTTTCAATTTAGAGGAGTTTCTTAGAGGAGTTTGCCAATTTAGTTTAAATCACTGCTTCAGTATCAATGCAAACAGGGCCGGATTAACCCATTTTGGGGCCCTAGACATTTTCTTCTTACCAGGCCCTCTTTCTCTCCCACAAGAAATAAAACAAAAGTAAATAATGTGAAAAACTAAAACAAATCTTAAATTTTTAGTAATAAAAACTATTTAATATACAACAATAAATTTTAGTTTTTCTAGAAAAGTTTAAACAGTCTGTTTATAAATTTTAAAAAATTGATATTTATTTTATTAAATGTCTAACAAAAGTTGTTATACAATAGCAATTTTATCTTAAAATATTGATTGTTTACTTTAACCTTTTTTTGGTTACTATTTAAATAATATAATATTTTACCCATTTAAATGTACAAAAACATTCATATCAGTAAAAAGAGTGGTGTTTTTGCTGGTTTTGGTGTTTGTGATTGTTTTAATTCATTTGTAACTAACATTTTTATGTACAACTAAGTTTAAATAAATATTTCTCAAATGCATGTAAATGTTTTCTTCAATTTATATTTTGCCAAAAGAAATTCAGTAACTGTACGTTTCTGACATCTATTATTATTAATAAAATCCTCCTGATTAAGTAAGTAGTAATAATAATTATGTTTATGAGTATTACTTTTGTACAGTTTTCAAACAAAAAGTAAGTCATAAATTTTTCAAATGAAATTTGATCATGAAAAAAATATATTTCATTACACAAGTCAAAAACATCAACTGACAGAGCAAATGAGCGGTTGCCACCATATTCAAAAGTTCTTATAAACAGTTGTTAATTTCAATATACAAGCATATAGTATTTATTAACTGTCTATTTCATTCTCTACTTATAATAAAATGCTGAATTTATGTCTTGGGACAATATCAAATAATGATGATAGCATTTTATCATTTATGGAATAATTATTCTTTAATTAAAAAACATTAAATTCATTAAGTAATAATAGAAGTATTTATAATTATATCTTTAGCAACAACTTTTAGAAAAAATTAAGTTTTCAAAAATTAAAATTTCTCTTTGTGATATGAAATGTTATGAGTTAATATTTGAACATGTAAATAAATTTCAAACAGTTTTGTGATTCTAGATAAATAAAATTCAAAACAATAACTAAATAATATAATATATAAATTTATTAAAACTAAATGAAAAAACTTCAAATTACTTTTGTAAATATTAATAATATAGAAAGATTGTCATACCATCTGAATAAAACAAATATATTTCTTGAAATATTCTTTATCCTTACATTTTTTAATGAAATAAAGAAAATGTAAGTTTTATTTTATTAAAATTATTTTATATNAATAATTTTTAAAAATTTAAATATCTACTAAAGGAAGAATAAACTCCCATTCAATGTTAAATGTAAAGGAAATAAAACACAATAAAATTGGGTTTCCTTTTAATACAAAGGTAAATTTTTAATGGTTTTATAATACCAGAAATAGTTAAGGAGGTTATTTATTAATTATTGAGTATTTAAGTTACTTATTATAGCATTTAAAATTGTTTTTTTATTTACTTTTAAATTAACTAAAATCTTTAATGTACTGAACATACAGTTTAATGAACTTTTTAATAAATATTCAAAAATATTCATTGACCATTTTCCTTATTTTTGTCATCCTAACATTTAACAGTTTAGATTACTGATTAGAGAACAATATATGACACTTCATTTTACTGAATATTTTCATGTCATGCTAAAATCACATACCACTAAGTCAATTAATTTGTAACTATTATTTTATGTAATACTTATTTCAACTTAAAAATTATATATAGATTTCAACCTAGTTGCATCAAATCTCTTTCTGGACAAGGTATTGTTCGTGTTATAGCTGGAAGTGAACATTCTGTTGCTCTTACAGCAGACTGCAAAGTTTACACTTGGGGAAAAAATGATAGTATGCAGCTTGGACATAGTTTAAGTTCAAAATCAGTGTTATCACCTAAAAGTATTGAAGTAAGTTTATTTTATTATGAGTAATCTAGTAATAAAATGATAACATTTTACTGTTTTAATTAACAGCTATCTCAGCATCTGGTATGGGATATAGCAGCTGGTGCCAATCACACTTTATTACTGACAGATATCAAGACAACTCATATAGCCCTTTTCTATTGTGGTAGTCATGACAGGTAACTAAGTTTACAACAACCTCTAGCTATATATTTATTATATTATGATTTAATGTGTTATTACTCTAAATATGATTTATTTATGGAAAGTTTTTGGGTAGAATTGTCAGCTGTTATAGTGTTTACTGGAGCATAATAATTATTATAAAAAACATTTTATATAAAAAATTTTAAACTTGAAAACTTTATATATATGCACATATATGTGTAGTGATAATTAATCTTTGAAGAAAATCTTATAAATATGTTTACAATTGAATTATTATTAAACAAAAATATTATATATAAATTTATCTGCTGATTCATTAATAGTGACCTTATTTTGTCTTGTTTGATTAGAATGTTTATTAATGCATAACTTTTCAGTGCAAATAATTCAGAAAGTTGCTCATGTTTGAAGAGAAGAGGTCTTATTCAACTCAATATTTTAAAAAAGGTATAAATATACTGTATAATATTTTGTTTTTCCTTCACTATCAATATAAATGTTAATATTATTAATTATTTTAGAGTGGTTTAGTTACAAGGATATTTGCTGGTGGACCTTATGCAGGATGTGTTGTTGATCAGCAAGGCATTGGTGAAATGCCTGTTCTACATGAATTTGCTGCAACAGAAAGAAGATATTATAATCAATTACAGATTATTCTATCAAAAGTATTCACACCGATGTTGAAAGATGATAAAAGTTAGAAAAACTATTTACTTTAATAATTTTATAATCTAAAAATTAAAAACAATAATAATCTAATAATAGATATTAATGTTTTATCAGGTCAACATTTACTTGATATTTCTCCAATATTTGCTGATTCTGTTAAATCCTTAATTGGCCAATTTGCTGAAATGATAGATATGGTTTCATTGAATGCAAATGATTTAACACTTCTTGTTCAGGGACAATGTCATTTTGATTCTATTTATATATTAGAAAATGAAGAAGAATGGTTGAATTTATATTTAAATTACATCAAATCTCTCAGTGATGTTATTGCTGTTAATGCACTAACTGCATATGGAAAACATGTTGGGTAATGATGAGCATTTTAAAAATCATTGTAAAATGTAATTATAAATATAACTTTATAACATTAATTTTTAAAAACTTTTAGTCCATCTGTGACAAGTATTGCACATAATATCCTTGGAGATATTGGATTAGAGCAAAAAAGCATTCTTGATATCTTGATTTATTTATTGCATATACCCATTAAGAGAATAATGGATTATGTTAGATTATTTACAAGAATTTCAGCAATTGTTCCTAAGGTAACATTTTATATTTTAATCTAAAATTAATATATTTAAATAATAAAGATTTTAAAAATTATATTTTAGCATATTCCTGACAAAGAAATAAACACAACAATGTTATGGAAACATATTTCAGAGATAGCAAATAGAGAACTTCATCAAGCAGAAATTACTAAATTATTTTGGGATAATTCTCCTCAAAAACTTGTGGTAAAAGTTTATATTGAAAATATTTTTTTATTGGAATGTTTTAATTAAATAGCATTTCTTTAGGATACATTTCGATCACCTCAAAGAAGGTTGGTGAAAGAAAGTCGTACCCTTCCATTAAATTTGGCTTCATCTGGTCGGTTTTCATCACATTTGTTTATTCTTTTTAATGATGTTTTTGTACATAGTCAGGTAATTTTTTAAATTATTTATAATCAAATATTTTTACAAATTGGAAATACAAATTGAAATTTAATATATAAATTAAATATTTTAGTTTGGAGGTCTTCAAAGTTATCCATTACAATTAGTTTGGGTTGAACCATTACCAGATTCCAGTAATTTGCAGTAAGTAATTTAAAAATATTTTGCAATTGTTAAAAATATTACTTTGAAACTATATGTTGTTTTATTCAGAAATGCCATTGTTTTAACAACACCGGAAGAAATTTTGACTTTCACGTGTCCATCTTCAAGTGAAAAGGTAAATAAAGGAAATTCTTATTTTATAGTTGATGTATAATATAAATAAAATGTAGCTTAACAAATTATTCCACACTGTTTAAAAAGAATGCATAAACTAAGAGCTGTTTTCAAATTTTAATTAGAAATTGTTTATTTATTAATAAATTATGTAATCTGTTACAAAAATATAAATTTATTAAATTTGTTTCTTAGTNTAAAACTGGCTTTGAAAGGGAGGAGAGCACTTTGTAAAATTTGTTATTCATTAGTAAGTGATATAATCTGTTACAAAAATATAAATTTATTAAATTTGTTTCTTAGTAAATTTTCAAAATTGTATATTAGTAAAGTGAAAGAAAATTAACTATTTTGTTTCATAATCAAAATGATAAATGTGGGATTTGGGCGAGAAGTAAAAAGACGAGAGTCGGCGAGAGTTGGAATGACATGAGAAGAGGAGTTAGATGATGGTTAAGGAAGGTGAAAAAGAAGAAAAGACATTACGGTCATAGAACATTATTCTATCAAGATGATTATTTGGAGACAATTTGAAGACGCTGGAAGATTATTGTTATTTCTAGTTTTCTATTTCGATCATTATTTCTAAAATTTTGGGGGCTCATCTGGGATTTAAATGAACTTCGTATGAAAACTTTTAAAAGGGCAATAATGGAAGCCAGACAAGATGGCGGAATTAGTGACACTATGGTGAACGACGAAGAACTATGACTGATTATTTTATCTAAGGACAATACAATGACAGATGTGAAACATCTTAAGTGTGATGATTTGAAAATTGAACTAGGACGACAAAAATTTAAAATAATGGGTAGCAAGAGAGAGTTGGTGCAAAGATTGGAAGCGGCACTTTTGATTGAGAATGTCAGAGACGACGACGTGCAAAGTGACAACGATGTTGACCAAAGTGAGGACAACGATAGTAATATTATGCGACATAAAAGTGAGTACTCTAAGCCAATGTTTACCTTTAGAGATGTTGATGAATTCCTCAAAATGTTCAGTGGTGATGACGGAAAAAATGTCGTTAAATGGATCTCCAATTTTGAAGACATGGCAGAAATGTGTAAGTGAAATGACATGCAGAGGATAATTTACACAAAATGGCTACTCAGAGGTTCAGCAAGAATGTACGTAAACTATGAACAATATACTAAATCATGGAGAGCATTAAAAGAAGCTTTTTGTGCCAACTTTTCTCCAAAACTGAACAGTAGAAAGATTCACTAGCAACTTTCAATGGAGATGAAGTATCAGAGTAAAACTTATCAGGAATATATGTATCGGAGGATTGAAATTTCATATAAATTGTGATTGAGGAAGAATCGGTGATATACAATACATCATTAATGGAATTCAGGATGACAAAGTAAGTAAAACAGTGCTTTTTGATGCTACTACTTTCAAAGAATTTTGACAGAAGCTGCAAATTTATGAAAACATGAAATCAAGTTGCAAGTTAAATGCTAAAATGACAGTGGAATCTAAAAAGCTAGAGTTGTGAGATTAAGCCTAAGAATGCTTGTGGAGATGGAAAACATTGCTATAACTGTGGCAGAAAAAATCATGTGAGTAAAAGCTGTCTAGAGAAAGACAAAGGAATGGAATGTTTTAGTTGTAATAATTTTGGTCATATTTTATCTGAATGTCCTCGAAATTCTGAGAAAAGAAGTTATGAAGTAAAGGGAAAAGAATTTTAAGTCAAAGCCTGTAAAAGAAGTCAAAATAGATGAAGTGAGCTTCACAGCACTTACAGATTCGGAAGTGATATAAAGTTGATGAGATCCGATGATTACATAAAGATGGGCGTACCAAAATTAACTTCATTAGAATTTCATGAAATTGGCGAGCGTAAGAGAGCTATACTGGGAAGTTTTTGGACTGTAGTAAGTGTTGACAGAGATCAATTTTCAGTCCTCATTCATGTGGTTTTTAGTTCATTCCTTGCTTATCAGTTATTGTTGGGAGCATGCTTTCTGAAACAAGTTCATATCAATTTAAAAGAAGGTTGTGTTGAGAAGATTATCAAAACAAAAAATGTAGCAGTAAACATTTCAGACGTATGCAATATCGATGTGGCCTGTATAGATACTAGTGGTGTTGGCTTGAGCCATGTGAATGATGCAAGATATACAGGAGAGCTTCTAGATGTAATAAAAAAACCACAAAGCAAGCATGCCAAAGCCCAATACTGGCAAAGAAGGATGACGTTCCCATTGCAGAATCCATCTCCGAAGCCCTAGAGGAGGTTGACCTCAGTAAGGAAAAGAACGAGTTGGGGAAATGGTGAGAGAAATTGCAGAAGAGCCCAAAAAAGCGTATGAGCCAACCTTCTTTAAAGAGACACAGTGACAGGAAATCAAAACTGAGAGGCCCATTCAGCTGAGATGGAACTCGCCAGAGAAATGCCTGTTACAACGGGTGTTCCAAGAAGAGAAAGGTGAAAGTTGGCATTTTGAAAATGGTGATGGGACCATATCTGGTGCCAAGTTGCTGAATCTGATGAAGAATACCATACTGACGGATATAGATGTGCAGACTCTTATCAATTTCTTGTTAAACAAGCAGGGAAAAGCTTCTGGCTGGATGAAGAAAAGTGATCTAGTGATGACTGAAAAAAGCAGCTACAATAGAAAGAACAAGCTCTGAAAGTGGAACAGAAATAGACCCAGGCAGCAACTAGTAAAAATTATGTGAACTTATGTCATTGCACGAGACCAAGTGCAAAGAGCTGCAACAGAAGTTGTTGAGCATAAACAGTCAATTAAAATCTGTAGAGAAAACTTGTTCTGTCATCAGTCAGGAATTAAAAGACAAATCTAGAAATGAACAATAACACACTAAATCTCAGGTTGCAAGCTATAGACAATGTTGTCAAAGACAGGGAATGAGAAATTAAAAAGTTACAGGCCAGTCTGAAGGGTACTTGCATGTAGAGAACAGAACTCAAATCTTGTCTAGAGCAACTTCAGAATAAACTCGAGCAATTAACAAAGAGCCAAGAAGAAGAAATTCATCAGGTGATGTCGACCCAGATTGATCATGAAAATCTAAGTCAGTTTCCAAACATAGGTAAGAGAACCTCAGCAAAAGGAGAAGAGACACCTCATTATCATTAAAACAGAGATGTTTGCCAAAAAGTTTACAGAAGAAAATGTTAGAGCTTTCCAAGCACAAACAAAAAATGGAAGAGAAAGAGAAAACAGTGCATCACTATTAGACTGTTCTAGCGGAAACAGAAGCTATATTAAATAAATTACAAAATAGTGTTCAACTGATGAAATTTTCAACTGGTCAGACAAGGACATCGGGGACAATGTCAGCTGTCAGGATGGTTGAATGTGGGATTTGGGCAAGGAGTAAAAAGGCGAGAGTTGGAACGGCGCGAGAAGAGAAAGAGATGACGGTTAAGGAATGTGAAAAGACGTTACGATCATAGAACATTATCATTCTATTGAGAAGACAGTTTGGAGACGATTTGAAGACGCTGGAAGATTATTGTTATTTCTAGTTCTCTATTTTGATCATTATTCCTACATAAACAATACCTTTTAAATTACAATACTTTATAATTTTTTTGCATTTTGTATTTATTTTTAGACTAGTTCATTAATACCTATCCTCCAACCAAGGTTGTGAAGAGTAATTAATGAGGAGTTCAAAAAAAATTAAAATATTTCAAAAACATTTTTATCAATATTTGAAATTAAGTAACATTATCATGTCAAATGATGATAGTGAATTGATAGTGAAAGCTTTTTTCCCAACAAAACTTAGTTTTGATTTTTAAGATGATGATTCAGTTATTTATGCAAGAATTTCAAAAGGCTAGTTGACATCATGAACATGACTGTAATGTTGATTCCAAGAAAAACCTTTTATGAATGAAAGTAAGAGCAATATTACAAATGATGCATTTACATGCTAGTACAGTAGACCCCCTATAACGCTTAGATACGTTCCACGCTAATCAAATTTTACGTTGTAGGAATGATTAAATACATGAGCCAATCGCAGCCCAATGGGCATGAAGTTTACGGGCTAAGGCTGTTTGAAAGGTTTTCTTCTATAAAATTAACCGAGTCTAGACTAATTCACTCAACATTTCCAAAACACGTATAATTTTTTGGAAATAATCTGTATAAACTATGCTATAAACAAAAAATTATAGGATTACTTACCGAGTGTGTACCATTCGACTACGCTGTTGCTCAAAGCTTGTTTTCGTTGCGGAATAGCACACGAAACGACGGCTGCGATTTCTGATAACGAATTTTTCGCAGAAAAATAACTTGACCTTTGGAGACATCATTAATGTAAATAATTTTTATGGCCGTTGAATAAGAAATGTTTCTTTCACAAGAAATGTATAAAATTAGTGCTGTATTAGACTTACGGTACCTAATTTACATACTGTACAGACGATAATAAACTCAACTTACTAGCCTAAAATCTCCGTAGCGTGTTGCCAGGCGGCAGAAAGCATATATATAATTATAATAAAGTTACAATAAATTAAGTTAATATATAATTATATATACAGTACCTAATTTATATATAATTAATATATAATTATATGTACAGTACCTAATTTATATATAATACTGTACAGACAATAGCAAACTCAATTTAGACACTCCGTAGCATGGCGCAGGGCGGAGGAAAGTAGTTCGGCTGCTCATCCACTATTGGTCCAGATTCTATCAATCTTGTCGCGAAACAACGTTTTAGGAGTTTTTTTAAACGAATGTTGCTGCAATTTTTTCGCTACGTTATAGGAATTTCCGTTATAGGAACGCACGTTATAGGGTGTCGACTGTAATTCATTACAAGCTCTTTATGATGTCAAAAAAAAACAACAGAAGAATTTCAAATTCTTGAAACAATATGTTGAAAGATTAACCCAAAATCAAGATAATTTATAGTGCATTAATCCTAGTGTGTGATTTCTAGCAATCACTACAAAATAATTTTTGATAAATAGACCACAGTTATTTATTTCCTTTTACATAAAAATTCAAACTTAAAAACATGACTATTTTATAAATTAGACTTTAATAAAAACATTAAATTATTTTCTTTTTAACTTTTTCAATAAAGTTATACTGTAGTTTTTAATTTACATTTAATTGACTTATTTAAAAGTAAATGAGACAGTAATGAAGTTGAACAATTTTTGCTATGTCTATGACATATTAATTAATACATCAACATATTCAACAATCAGCTATTATAAGGTGTTTAGAACTCATCACTGATAGTAGGAAATGCCAAGGTAACAGATTTAATATCTTCTCAAGAGGAATTAATAATTTTCTTTTAATTTGTTCTTAGTAGCATGTGCACAGTTTTCTGTTTACTTGGAGTTTTTCCCAATTTTTTTGTTTTTTTTAATCTATAAGTTTAGAAGTTGTGAGGGTCATCTTATATGATCAGTGAGCTACACACATGAAGGCTGAAATTTGGTCCTTGTCTTATAATACAATGATTTACAGATTTTAAGTTTTTACTCTTAGTTTTAGAACAAGCAAGTCAATTTAGCTCACAACTTTTTGTAGTCAAGCACAGACTGACTTTTAGGACCAATAATTGCATGACAAAAAAATGTTAATTAACTTTAGTTGAAAATCAAAATAAAATTTTGAAACGGACCCAGTTCAAAATTTTATTTATATATTTTGTAATTTCTTTATTATCTATATAATAAAGTAATGTTATCTAATTAATATGGGTTGTTTATTAAATGAACAGTATTATTATAATTAGTATGATATAAATTTAAAATCATTGATATATGAAAAATACAGAAAACAGTAAAGTGTAGAAAATATTGAAAGCTATATTAGGAATACTAAATTCAAGATAATTTGATATATGAGATTTTATTTAGCTTTAGTAAATGATAGCATTATATAGCATAATTATAATTTGAGTAATATGTCTTATAGACAGAGTGGGTATGTGCCTTAAATCAATCAATCAAAAAAATGCTTGATGGTGAAAAAAGAATAGAAGATACCATAACTTGGCTTACTATGAATCATCGGCGATTATCTCCTCCATTGGCAAGACATGCAACTTATGTATTTAGTAAACATTCTCTTTATAAAGATGCAAAATATTCAGGAATGTGGCTATGTGGTAAATTACATGGACAGTAAGTTTTTTAATTAATTATATTTAATTATTAATATAAAAATTACAACAACATAGTTTGTTTTAATCACTTTCAGTGGAGAAATGCTTTGGCCCGATGGTCGGAAATATTTAGGGAAATTCAGTCAAAATAATCAGCATGGAGAAGGCCTGTATATGATACCCAGTGGTGAACAATTCATAACTTACGAAGGTTATTGGAAAGAGGGAAAACAAAATGGATTAGGTGTAGTAAAGTAAGAATATTATTTTTTAGGAAATTCAAATAATAATCTTATTCATCAAAGTAAGAATTTTTTAAAAAAAGTAATAAAACTTATTAAAAGATGTTGATAAACAAATGTTCTTTTTTTATGATCACTAAATCTCAGGTTGCAAGCTATAGACAGTGTTGTCAAAGACAGGGAATGAGAAATTAAAAAGTTACAGGCCAGTCTGAAGGGTACTTGCATGTAGAGAACAGAACTCAAATCTTGTCTAGAGCAACTTCAGAATAAACTCGAGCAATTAACAAAGAGCCAAGAAGAAGAAATTCATCAGGTGATGTCGACCCAGATTGATCATGAAAATCTAAGTCAGTTTCCAAACATAGGTAAGAGAACCTCAGCAAAAGGAGAAGAGACACCTCATTATCATTAAAACAGAGATGTTTGCCAAAAAGTTTACAGAAGAAAATGTTAGAGCTTTCCAAGCACAAACAAAAAATGGAAGAGAAAGAGAAAACAGTGCATCACTATTAGACTGTTCTAGCGGAAACAGAAGCTATATTAAATAAATTACAAAATAGTGTTCAACTGATGAAATTTTCAACTGGTCAGACAAGGACATCGGGGACAATGTCAGCTGTCAGGATGGTTGAATGTGGGATTTGGGCAAGGAGTAAAAAGGCGAGAGTTGGAACGGCGCGAGAAGAGAAAGAGATGACGGTTAAGGAATGTGAAAAGACGTTACGATCATAGAACATTATCATTCTATTGAGAAGACAGTTTGGAGACGATTTGAAGACGCTGGAAGATTATTGTTATTTCTAGTTCTCTATTTTGATCATTATTCCTACATAAACAATACCTTTTAAATTACAATACTTTATAATTTTTTTGCATTTTGTATTTATTTTTAGACTAGTTCATTAATACCTATCCTCCAACCAAGGNAATATAAGGAGAAACAGGAAGATCATAAATATTTTAATATGATACCATATTTTCTTGATTAAACCTCAAGATTCGAATAAACTCTGGGTTGAAAAACATGGAAAATATGTTATGTACTTCACTATATAAGATAATGTAGCATAGAGTGACAGGTAAGAATTCTACCTCTTTAAATTGCTTACAGTCAGACACCACTTTCTATTCTAAGATTCATGGAAACATTTTTGGAAATAAAATTATAAAATTGTTGAATATCAAGCATGGAAAGTTGCAATCTTATCAGCTGACGGATAATTAGGAAAACTCAAATTGGAAAAGGGTAGTGAGTTTGAACAAGAAGACAATAATCAAGATCTTGATTCCAACAATGACATTGAAGCAGACATGAATGACAACATCATAATCAAATTGGAAGATGCTGAATCAGGTTAACTGTAAAAACAGTAATTATTTTAAACATTGAAGTTGTAACTCATAAATACAATAATAAATGGTTTTAATAGTTTGTAAAATGTACAAGTAATTAAGGTATTTCTGCCAATTTTCACCCATTTATCTCTAGTTGTAAGGTAATAAACCCCAAGGCAGTGTTTTTCAACCTGTGGGTCACGACCCCCAGGGGGTCGCAAAGCCTTACACGGGGGTTGCGGGTGAAAGAAAAAGACAAGTGCTTGTAGGTCCTACACTACAATAAAAAAAAAACTAGAATTTCAGTGAGAAGGCTGTGCCTGTTTATTTTACAGTACAATTGGTTTTTTGATTGATATTTAAAGAAAGAAAATTAAATATGTAGTTTTTAAAATCACTGATATAGTTTTAATATGGCCCTGGGGGGGTCGGCAGAATTTTTTAACTTGTAAAGGGGTCGCGTATTCAAAAAGGTTGAAAAACACTGCCCCAAGGGACATGTACAGTACATTTTAAAACTAAAACCCTCCAGGGTTTAATTGAAACAATACAATAATCCATCAAAATAATGAATTTTTTTAGATAAATTAGAAAGTCTTTAGTGATTGCTGCAAATTGAGTGAAATTCTGTAAATGGGAAATGACAACTTATTAAGCAGAAGATATACTTTAGATAATTGAATTGACAATTTGTTTATTAAATATTATGAAACTGATACCCAAATTGGAATACTGTTGTCTGTACAGACAACAGTATTAGTAAAAAAGTTGATCTAAGAGCTGTTTTTGAAGATTATGACATCTGGAAATGCTAAAGTATACTCTTTCTAATTAATAAAACTGTAAACAATTTATCAATATGTAGGTATTTTTAATATAAATCATGAGCCTTATGTCAAAAGTTTAAAAATTTTGAAAACAAACCATCTCAGCATATTACTAATTTTTACATTTATATACAGTATTAGTATTTGTTAAATAGTTATCTTAATTTCTGCTTCATACCCACATGATTTTGTATTTTAAACTCTTTTATGTTATAAAATGAATATAAAAATGATTGCTTAAGATGTTGAAAACATTTGTTCATTAAGAATTATTACTGGATTATAAAGATTTTAAATTTTGAATTGTTATTATATTTCAAAATATTAAACAGAATTCTGGAAAAACTCTTATAATTTTGAAATTTTAAATAAATGAAATTTGACAATAAAATAAACAAAAACTTTAATAATTTACACATATAATAATAATAAAATAAAAAATTAAAGTTTTAAACTTTACTCTATAAACTTTGAGATGTAGCAGAGTTAGATGTGGTTTAAGATAAGTTACAGGATCAAAAATGCTGGACATTCTTAATTTTATCATATGATATTCTTGTAGAATATTGAAAATGTAAATTTATCCACATTTTACAGCTCTTTGTATAAATAATCTTCAATGTAGATTTTTTAAAATATTTATTTTTTTTAGGTATCCTAATGGAGATGTATATGAAGGTTTTTTTAAAGATGGTTATCGTCATGGTCATGGTGTACTCAAACTTGGCCAGTTTTTTTCTTCAGCAGCTAGTGTTTACATTGGTCAGTGGGCATTTAATCATCGTCATGGTTACGGTGTTATGGATGACATTCGTTCAGGTAAATATTCATCTCTTTGTATATTTTTAGAAGTTAAAATACTACCATATTTACTCACATATAAGACGAGGTTTTATTCATTTTTCGCAGCTTCAAAAACCCAGGTCATCCTATACGTACATGCGAAGGATTCTTTGCATTTTTGCAATAATTTTTGTGAATTGTGTATTCACATTTTTTACTGGATGCTCACCATCTTGTGTTTAAAAATGAAAGTATTTTATCTAGGTCATTTGAATCCTTCTTGTGTATTGTCAGGAGTAAAGATGAATAGCAATAGGAAAAGCAAAGCTTTGAATTGAATTCCAAATTAAAATTCCAAACTCACACGGGAGCCCGATATAAGTTTTAATCCATTCCCACGTGAAAACAGATGATTATTCGGAAATCAGAATTTGAAGAAACTCATAAGTGTAATTGATGAAGAGCGGATTTGACTGTTAAGAATTGGCAAAGAAAGGTTTCTGATTGTCCAGCTTTACATGAACAAATTATGTTGTTGCTTTTGCACGATTTATTTTTCCTTAAAGTTTAAGATGCCTGTAATTTTTGCTGGACAATGTGTGCATTTAAGTGCATTTGATATTTTATTTCTGATTAAATGAAATAAAATTAGAATTGTATTAATAAATCTAATTTTCTTTATTTTGATCTTTAAAGTTACACCTCATCCTATATGCGAGTTTGTCTAATACACGAGTAAATACGGTATATCATAATTATGTATACATATAATTTACTATAATTTATACATATAATTTAATTTAAGCCTGTATTATATACCTGACATAAACCTGACTACTACACTGTTTTAGGGCTAGAAGAATAGTGATGAAATGATCAAATTTAGACTACAGGTAATTATTACCTGTAAAATATTAAATATTATTATGAGATGGTGGCTATCAAAAAAAAAAATCATCGTAATAAAAATCATCTCATGGAAGATTAATAACAATAATGTTTATAATTAGTAACTAAATTAAAATTAAGCAAATAATTTAGAAATTATAGAAGAAAAACAACTCTTGCATACCAAATATGTAGTTTTTAAAATCACTGATATAGTTTTAATATGGCCCTGGGGGGTTGCCTGAATTTTTTAACTTGTAAAGGTTGAAAAACACTGTAGTACAGAATAGACAAGTATGAAATCATTAATGTGAAAATACAATAAATTTATACATATAATTATAATGTAAACAAAGTAATTGTAAGCCACTATAGCTATCATCTTATTAGGTTAAATTTATCATTAGCTTGGTTATGAATTGTGAAGTTTATGCTGTCTAGCATTGGCTTATAGCAAGCACTCATCATATCTCTACTATTGATCATGCCAGTGTATTTAGATAAGCAATAAATGTATATTTGCTGTAGAATTCTAATCAGAAAGTTGTCTCAAGATTCATTAATAAGAACTGATTTATTCTAGAATACTTCTCACTCATGATTGCAAGTCCATTGCATAAGTGAGGTACTAATTTCGTATTGACCCAATATAACCAAAGTGAANAGTTTCGAGAAGGACCACGTGTATCGACAGAAGGCGAGAAGAGAAAATTTACATACTTAAGTACTAATAGTTCACGAAAATAATAATTTTCGTGAACTATTATTACTTAAGTATGTAAAAATTTATTACATTTCCTGTTGTACGAGGGTTTTACCCAATTCTCGAACCGTGTCAGAGTGAATCCGTGCTATAAAAGTACCGTGTTATACGGGGGATGGTACCAATTCTCGAACCGTGTTAGAGTGAATCCGTGCTATAGAAGTGCCGTGTTATACGGGGGATGGTACCAATTCTCGAACCATGTTAGAGTGAATCCGTGCTATAGAAGTGCCGTGTTATACAGGGGTTACCTGTAATTTCTCCAGCATATGCAATATATATATATAAAATAAGATATATATACATATATATATACAAATACTTTGCAAGCTAAATATCTCCATGCTGCTGACTGGAGATATCTGCTGTCTACAGCTCAAGATCATGGAAATCAATCATGGATCCTGGAGCTACAGTCTCCCTATTCCCTCTGTACCAGTGTTTCCTTATATACTCCTAAGATCAAAAGTATCAGGAAAAGTTCAATAAAACACAAGATTTGAATTTATTTATCAAAATTTATTTTGTTACCTTCAAAGTAATCCCCTCCCAACACAATGCACTTATGCCAATATTTTTCCAATCTTCTAAACATGCTTTAAAGGCATTTTGTGAAACCCCTTCAGGACTCACAGTGAATTTTGTTTTATGGCATCAATAACTCAAAACAGTAACCACAAAGCAGAAATTTTAGTTGAGGAAACAGAAAAAAGTCACACGGTGCTGTATCAGATGGGATGGAGCTTGCAGAACCATATTTTTGAATTTTTGGCCAAAAATTGATGATGAAAAACGAGCAATTATTTATTGTGACATTGTCGCCATGTCGCATCTCAATTTTTAACCATATTTTAAATTTTTTTCATTTAAAATATATATTTTCCACCTCACATTAGTAGCAGCTTGCCCACTGTACATCATACTTTTTTTTTAACAATAGTCATGCCGGTCATCTATATAACACCTTTCAGGGGAAAAGTTCTGAGTTGAAATAATATGACTTCCGGTTTGCATCAGAAGTTCATATATAGTTAATTGAAGCCTCCTGCCCCTAAGGTTTCCATATCTGGTCTCAGATTTTATCTAAAATCTCCATTTAACTCCATTTTATTTAACTCTATTTAACTCCATTCTCGAGATTAAGAAAAGACTGATGGACAGACGACAGTGGGAATTTATAGGTGTACAATTTTTGAAATTGCAGCCCAACAAGAGCATTGTGATGAAAAATCAATAAAGTTTTCTTGCCACAAATTTGGTCATTTTTTATGAATTCCTTTGTGCAAACAGTGCAAAGTGCTCAAATAATTTTTGTTGACAGTTTGGCCAGTTGGAAAACATTTGTGATGCATAATAGAATGAAAGAAAATAGTCAACAAGACCTTAATAGGCTCAAAACCTATTATTAAACATATTTGCTTTTGATTTGTCTTATAGTTCTTTCTACAGAGTGCTCTGAACACTTATTATGATCACTCTGCATTTTATTCTTTCTTCTTGATTTTATTTATGATTATTCTAGCTTTAAAAATCTTAAATTGAAATAATAGGAAATTTGAAAAAGTTTATTCTATTGAAGAGGTTTCTATAGATTGAAGTGATTATTAAATACTTAAAAAGAATTGCCATTAAAACTATTTGTTTATTTTTACTATTTTATTACTGTATTGTAATGCTTATTAGAATATTATCTTAATATAAATGTTTTTAATTTTCATTTATAGAATTCATTTTTATTAAATATTGTATTTGTTTATTGTTTAACATTAATATGTTTTTATACAGAGTGAGTTTTAGTTTTTATATTCTGTTATAATTATAACTTGAATATTTACATTTTCAAATTTAAATATCTTTAAAATTTTTTAGAGTTCTAGATAATTTATTTTTTAATAGGAGAAAAATATATGGGAATGTGGCAAGAGGATTGTAAACATGGGAATGGAATGGTTGTAACTATTGATGGCATTTACTATGAGGGAAATTTTGTTATGAATAAACTTTCTGTAAGTAATATTAGTTTCTTCAAATTTATATTACATTGAAAAATGACTATATTTATTATTACTATTATTAGGGCTATGGAGTAATGATTTTTGAAGATAATACATGTTTTGAAGGTGAATTGGGAGCAGGTGGTGTGCTTAATGGAAAGGTAACAAATCATATTCAATAATCTAATTCTATAATCATTTCAGTTTATTTTTAAGGTCTTAATATAGGATTAAATATTTAAGAAAAATTTTAAAGTAATATATGTATTAAATTTATAAAAGTTTAATTATAGTAAGTTTAAATTAATTTATATTGTACTTTTCATTTTATCTAGGGTACTCTTCATCTTTCCAATGGTGATAAAATTGAAGGATGTTTCACTGGAAAATGTTGTGATAGTTTTAAAATACAAGGAATCTATCACAAGTCACAACATCCATTAACTCCAATATCAAACTTTCATGATAAAAAGAAAACAAATCTAAGGTTATTAATTTTTTATAATATGATATCAATTAAAGTTAGTATTTTGCTATTAAAAATATACTTTGATAAAATAACTTATTAAAGTAAAGTTCTTGATTAAATATTAATACTGTATGCATTAATACTTAATCAAAATATTGTGATAATTTTATTAATATTGTAATACTTAACATAATATTTTTATATTTTAGACGTTAAAAATATATTATTGTAATAAATTGCAGTAAGTATGAATATATGAGTAATTTTAAATATATGTAATATTTAAAATTACATATATTTAATATGTAATTTTAAATATCTGTATAATAATTCAACATGATTAACAGTTATTGATCAGTTAAAGTAGTTTTATCAGATTAACCTAATGGTTTTTAAATACAGCTGTGACTGAAGCCATAAGGGTGGAGAGAATGATCTTTAGCACACATGTTATTTAATCCAAAGCCATTTAGTAACAATTGAAATTAGTGTTAATAATAAAATTACATTTTGTTTTATGAAAACCCTCATGAGTTACATGAGCAACCTTTATACAATGTTAACGTTATTGCTTGGTATGGTGTAGCAGCTTTTGGAATGATTGGTCTATATTTTTCCAAAGACAAGGAAGGCTGGAGTTGCAAGAGTAATTGAATGTTGAAATGTTTCACAACTTTCTTGAACTGGAGTTTTCCCAGGGTGATGTTGAATACCAGAATCTGTGGTTTTAAGAAGATGGGACAATATCTCAGACTGGGAACAATTCAAGGACTGTGATAAAGTTGAATAGGAAGAACATCAGGGGGGAGTGGCAGCAATTTCCCCTGAAATGTTGCAGAAAGTCATGCAAAGTTTTAGAGAATGATTGTAAGAATGTGCAGACACCACATCATATCCACAACATTCAAAAAGTGATTATTTAAAAAAATTCTGTGTTAAGTGTTCTAAGGCTAAGTGGAGGATGATGATAAATTTATATAGAAAAATTTTGTGACTTGTACACTATTTTAATTTCAAAACCATCAGGTTAATCTGCCACACCCTGTATTATAAAAAACATGATCATATAAGAATTTGGTAAAATGAAGCAGTGAAAAGAGACAATGGACAGAACAGATTTTCACTTAAATTTTGTAAATTCCATAAATCATTGGCTTTACTATTATTATCAACATATTCAAAAAAGTTTTTGATTTTCATAAATGTTAGACTACTATTAATTTTTTAAGCATATGATTTTTTTTTATCAGAGTTTAATTAAAGTTTAACTAGAGATAATTTGTTTATGTTTATTTGAATTATCACTAATATTTGGTAAAATGAAGCAGTGAAAAGAGACAATGGACAGAACAGATTTTCACTTAAATTTTGTAAATTCCATAAATCATTGGCTTTACTATTATTATCAACATATTCAAAAAAGTTTTTGATTTTCATAAATGTTAGACTACTATTAATTTTTTAAGCATATGATTTTTTTTTATCAGAGTTTAATTAAAGTTTAACTAGAGATAATTTGTTCATGTTTATTTGAATTATCACTAATAATTGCAATTTTAAAATATGAAATATTTAAATATAATATTTTTCTTATTAACTAAATTAATATTTTAATTCTTGACATAATTATTTTTCTGTTTTAAGTTAGTCATTGTAATGTGAAATTCAAAATATTTAATAGAATATTCTTGTATTACACATAAAGCTGAATTATAAAATAGAATGTACAGTCAACCTCCCTATAACACTTTGTGAATGGTTGTCTCTTTAATCCGATGTATTCTTTCGGTAGACTATCTTACAGCATCAGGTTAATGAATTCTTTTATTATATTTTTACATATGCATTTTGAACTGGTTTCATATTTCCAGTTCCTCTTCAGTGCTCTATAAATTACAATTATAGATATTAAGTTGACAAAAATTTATACAGATTAAAAATTAACAAAGTATTTAGATGTTAAGTAACACAACATAAACAAATTACTAGTACCTTTAAGGATTTTACACATTTCTTTTTATCCTCAGTTGGATTGTTATGAATTGCAGTATGACTTAACAATTGCTATAATCAATAATAACATAATCATAAAAATCATAAAATTTAGTGACACACAAGTAGTTTAAAAAACTATATAAAGTTTTCAAAAAAATCATACGTACAGGTTTTTTCTTTGAAACATATTCTACTAAAACACCAGTACTGGGCGTAAAATGTAATATGATGAAAATATTGCTATAAATGACAAACAATGATACAAACTAAGTGATAAAAATTTTTAAAAAAGGAAGGAAGTTTTTTTCTTTTACAACAAATATACATACAAACTTTTTTTTCTTTGTTTTTTCAAAGAGACAACCATTAACAAACGAATATACAGCTATAACCAGTAAATTTAATTTTCATGATGTTTTTGTCAATGTCATGAGTCAATATTTTTGTAAATAGTCTGAACTTCTAATTTTTGAAGAATTATTATTAGAAGAAAATATCCTGAGTTCATCATGAAAATTGTAATTTTTAATTGTTTAAATTTATTCTTGTTTTACTTTAACCTTATTATAAAATTGAAATTCACATAGTAACTTCAATTGTTTTGTTTTTGTGGCACTTACACACAGATTATTGTTATATATTGCGTACTTATTGTCAATTACAATATTGCATTTAACATTTGACTGTTGTATGAACAATGCTACTTTATCCAAAATGAAAGTACTGTAATTTCTATACAGTTGGTGTTTAAAATGTATTTAGATACAAAACAAAAAAAGATATTCAAATATAAACAACAACAACATTGCAACAACTATGCATTTCCTAAATAAAAATATATTATATATATATATATGTATGTGTGTGCGCGCGCGCGTGCTGGCATATAAGACACATCATATTTTCAGAAAGTATTTTTCAGGAGGGAACAGTATGTCTTATATGCCAACAAATACAGTAAACAAATGATTTACTTTTTCTCACTAACTGTAGAATTGATCACATATAACACCTTATTTTGCCAAGGAAAGTGTTTGTATAATTATCACAAACGTTTTCAGCTAGTTCTACAAGCCATCTTCAAGCATTAAATTACATTCTGTCATTAGAATATAACATTCTAAGGAAATTTTGAATAGAACAAATTTAAATATGAATAAAAGAATACAAAACAACTTTGAAAAGATGAATGTTACACAAAACTAAACTTAAATTAATAATAAACATATAATCACATTAGTAATGGCCTCCCCTTGTACAGTACATCATACTTTTCCTTTAACAATAGTCATCCAGTCATCTATCTAACATCTTTCATGGGAAAATTTTTGAATTCAAATAACATGACTTCTGGTTTGTGTCAGAAATTAGTTAATAGGGCCTTCTGCCCTTAAGGTTTCCATATCTCCTCTTGTCTTTCATCTATCTAACTCCATTCTCAAGATTAAGGAAAGACAGATGGATGGACAACAGTGGGAATTTATACATCTACAATCTTTTCAAATTGCAGCCCAATTATAATATTTAAATATACAATGAGAAGCCAAATATGAAAAATGTATAGAAAGGNTGTTTTGAATTTTAAATGAATTGGTTTGAAAGCAAAATTAAATTAATGTAAGCTTTCCATTTTCATTGCAATTTATTAATCTATGTAAACCTGATATATATATTCCCACAAAAATAAATGTTTATTCTTTTTGTTTTCAAAGAGTTTTATTATTACAAATCATTTCTTGTTTAGTTCATTTGGCCAGTTGTGTGTGCCTGCAGATAAGAAATGGGAAGATATATTTGGTCATTGTTGTGATATGTTAGGTGTAGGGGGAGTCAATCCTAAAATAGACACTGAAAGAGCTTGGGAAGCAATAGCTGTTGCAATAAGCAAAAGAAAAAAAGAGCTTCAGTCCAAGAAAAGGTGCTAATTTATAAATTTATTAACATCAATAATAAATAGAAGTGATTGAATATTTCAAACTTTCTCAGATCTCAGCTTAATCAAGAAGACATCGATATTTTGGAACGTATACCAAAAATTGGCATTGAAGATGAGAAATTAACATTTGATGGATATAAAGAAATTGAGGAATATTTACAGAGAGCATCTAATTTCCATTTTCATCCAATAGGATTATTAATAGAAGGATTGGTTGATGTATATAGGTTAGAATTAATTTTATATTTCTTTACTATAAATATGTTGAAAGTACTGAATTTTAGAAATAGGAATAATTTAGTAGGCAGATGTAAAATTAATTTGTTTCATGATTTAATTTTTTAATTCTGTTACAAGAGCTACTTATTTGGGTATTGGTGCTCATCCACGTCTCTTACCACATGCCATAGCAGAAATAAATTCTTTTATTAAACGAACATATTCAATAATAAGGTAATATTTAAATTTAATTCAGTATTATTTGTATTAAAATTATTAGAAACTGTAATAATTTTATTTTGTGTAGAATATTATTTCCTGGACTTCCTCATCCTGATCATCCATTATCATTAAGTCCTGCCAATTCTGATGAATGGATTGCTTTATCTGATGTAGAAAAGGAGTCTAATAGGTATATACAGTAGAGCATCAATTATCCGACCCCCAATTAACCGTCACATCGGTTAACCGACTGTTCTAGTCGGCAAATTTCAAATGTCCGCTAGTGATGTGGTGCTACAATATTTGGCTGTCTTGGCTACTTTAATATTATTTTTGTTAAATTTTTGTGTGTTTTAGCTGGCAACATGGCTCAACCATGGAAGGAAGGCCAGTATTTAAACGAGACTTAATTTTCCAATTATGAGTGGTTGTTTGTTTTGTGAGCAATAAAATAATTTAAAATAATTTTTAACGATACAATAGCAACGATTATTATTTAAAAAAAAAAATTTTGTTAGGCTTAACAATTGATGAAAATTCAACGCGAAGTTGGTTAATAGCGATATGCTAATATACTATTTACATGGGATATACTAATATACTATACTAATGTATTTTTTTTGTTCTTTTCGGTTATCCAATTTTTTCAGTTATCCGACCAACCTGAGTCCTCAATTGAGTCGGATAATCAATGCTCTACTGTAAATGCATTTTAGAAAATTTCAGATGAATGTCTTAATAATGGAATAACATGATTTGCATTTAATTTTTTCAACATAATTATTTCTAGTGTTGTTGCAACTCCAGCAAGTCTCCTGCATCCAATCTTGTTACCTAGAATTTACCCTCCATTATTCACACTCTATGCTCTATTCAATGAGAAAGAGAATGAAAAATATTGGGAACGTTTACTCAAATGGAATAAACAGTCAGATGTAGCACTTATGACTTTCCTGGGAGTAGACATGTAAGAAATTTTTCTGTATTTGCTTCATGCCTGGTTGTTGTTTTGCAGTTTCATCAATGGCCACCAACATTTATTGATTCATTTTATATGGGGAATGCATTTCAGACTATTTTGTCTCTCATCAGCCCCTA
This sequence comes from Centruroides sculpturatus, assembly GCF_000671375.1. Classification (NCBI taxonomy): domain Eukaryota; kingdom Metazoa; phylum Arthropoda; class Arachnida; order Scorpiones; family Buthidae; genus Centruroides; species Centruroides sculpturatus. The sequence goes on from NW_019384480.1 coordinate 597,880, forward strand.
TACAAGTTATACATTGTCAATAATCATACATCATTTTTAGACCTACATAGATGAGAATTCCACTTACACTTTTTGATGGGATTACTTTATTCATTAAAAATAATAATAAAAGAAACAGACAACTGTTTTAATATACAACAAATGTTAAACCTTTATAATCACATTTTCTACTTTTAATCATTTTCAGTTCCAAAGCACTTTTTACAGCCCCACTCCATTTTACCCTTGTTTTACCCTAATCATAATTGTATGTCCCTTTCAAAACTATTTTTTGTTTTTTAATTATTTTAATGGAATCTTTAACTATTTTGCAGTTGTTATTGTTGCAATATTCTACTACTGCAAAGGAATTGTTGTTATACTTTAATGCCTCAATATGTTCTTTTATTCTAATTTTAAGTTTCCTACCAGTTTCTCCTACATACACATGTGCATTAGCACAATTACAGTTAAATTTATAGACTAAATTTTTTGCTTTCCAAATTTCCCTTTTTTTTTGTTTTTTATTCATAATTAATTTTCCTAGTGTGTTTGACAATTCTGGTATTAACATTATTTGGTAATGATTTTCTTTTTTTAAGGGAATGTTTGTTAAGCAGTGTTAATTTGCTAAGATGAACGAAAATTGTCTGAATATTATCCTTCCTGACAAAGAAAATGACAGGTCTAATCCACCAGGAAAAAGAAGATCTTCGATACTTAAGCCAGTATCAAGAGCACCTTTACAAGAACTGGATTGCAATAGTAATAAAGACAAAGAAACTAGACGATCAAGACGAGTCAGTTTTGCAGATACTTGTCAGATAAAAGAAGTTGTTTTTAGCCATAGTGGTATAACAGAAATCAATTTGACAAGAAAGATTAAAGATACGTCTGAAACACAAGGCCATTCTCCTGAAGAATTACCTATTTCACAACCAGGTGAAGATGGTAAATTTGTAAATTCTAAAGAAGCCAAGTGTAATGTTACAAAAAAAATATTCAAATTATTTGATAATTTTTAATTCCTTTTATTTATTTTTTAAAAAATGCCTTTCTCATAGTTTTATGAATTGTGATTAGTTAGGAGTATTGGTAATATTTATTCTATTCTGATCCATATTGAATAACCACTGATTTATTGTTTTTTTTTATTGTAACCATTCAATAAAAAGATTAATTATTTTATTTATTTGCACATGTGTATGTAGGAGAAACTGGTAGGGAACTTAAAATTAGAATAAAAGAACATATTGCAGTAATAAAGTACAACAACAATTCCTCTGCAATAACACAACATTGCAACAATAACAATTGCAAAATAGTTAAAGATTCTATTAAAATAAAATAATTAAAAAACAAAAAATAGTTTTAAAAGAAGACTTTATGAACATATTGAAGTTATAAAGTTAAAAGAAACAGAAAAAATTAATAATAACAACAATGGTTTACAAATACATGGTTCTTGGTATCCTGTTTTAAACACCAAAGTTGGCTGTTTTTTTTAAATGGATAAGGGAGTCATTATCAAAAGGTGTAAGTGGAATTCTTATCTATGTAAATTCATTTGTCTAAAATGATATATGATTATTGACAATGTCTAACTTTTATAAGGGCTGATGAATGACAAAATGATCCAAAATGCATTCCCCATATAAAATGAATCATTAAATGATGATTTCCTAATCAAGCCATAATTCCTATCATGGTATAATAAGTCTGGTATTACTGCAGATGATAATTACCATTAATGAAACTGTAAGAAATTTGTGTAACATTTTGAAGTATTAAAAATTTGTTTTTGAAACTTCAATTAAGTCAATGTCTGCATTGAAAATATATTACAATTTATTCACTATACAGGGATGTAGCCAGAAATTTGAGTGTGGGTTACTTGTGTAGAAGATGGCTTGCATAGACTTAGTGTAGGTAGACAAATTACCATAAACATGCAATAGCCCATGATCACCAGCAACAAATTATTGTTGAAACAGCTGCCATATCAGTATTTCATGTCATATGAAGCCATACACAAACTATAGTAAACTCAATCAAAATAAGTGGGCTGAACAGGTATTAAATTTTATTCTTTATCTCACGACTTTTCATACAGCTTAGTATTTAGGTCTAATATGCCTGTTTTCCCATTTCGTTCAGTAGTTAATTGCATGTAACATTCTTTTTACACTGTTTGCTGTTAACTTTAAATTTAAGTGGTATGGCAGTGGGGCCAACAGACAGTGAAAGGCAGAAGAGTTTGTGGGAAATGCAACTCTATGGCTACATCCCTGACTATATTTAGAGGAAAAAGAAACATTCTTATAAAAGTGTTTTGGATTATTTGATTATATTTGAATATAATTTTTAGATATTTAATTATCTTTTACATATCAGTAAAAATATCAAGTATGTTTGTTTAAAATTAATATTGATGATCTGTATAATAAGTGTGTAATCTAACTAAACTAATATTTTATATCAATTTAAGGTAATTAATCTTGTTATAATACAGTTTTTATTTAAATTTTTGATTAATTTATTTAATCCATATTTTAATTATACCATATCTATATTTACTTATATTTGTAATTTATTTAAACATTAATATGTACGTTATTAGTTTAAAAATTTCTTTAAATTTGACTTTGATTAATTTTTCTCATAGAAATTTAATTCTATGAGAAGAATTTAATACTATACTAGAATAGATACATTATCAAATTATTGCTTTTAAAATAACTTACTTCAAATTCCACAAAAACTGATAGAAATTTAATCTATTTTTAACTACTTTCAATAAATATTACAATAAAATATTTACAAATTGGCTCTTCTCTGGTAAACAGCAAATATGAAAGAGTCAATTAAATTCAAATAATATATAAGTATATAAAAGAAGTGAAACTATTCATTTTTATTTATCATATTTAATTAAAATGTGCTGATTTTAAAAGTGCTTTACATATAAGAATTTATAGTTTCACACTCAGTTTTACTTGTCTTATAAACTTTTATTATATTTAAATTGTAATTATAGTTTAAGTAAATCATCCACATATTGATTAGTATTAAGTAACTTCAATAGATCTTAATTTGATTGATTTATTTTACCTCTAAAAGTTATCTATACTGATATAATAAAGAGGTAATGTTTGTAAGTTTCGTTGCAGCAGGTAATCTCCGAAACTACTCATCCGATTTCAAAAATTCTTTCACCAATATTTAGAATGGAACCTCAGGGTGGACATAGGCTGTATATTATTCCGTTAAACATTCATATAAATTAAAATATATAATCTAGGTTAAGGCTTTTATGTCCAACAGATGGCGCTACGAGTACGACGCCCTAAGTTTGCTTTTCTGCGAGGCATTACGCTTTTCTGTGAAAATGAACTAAAGTGGATCATCTTCTATCTATTTATATAAATAAAAATGTAATGTTCGTTTGTTCCTACCGATTCCTTTTAAATTTTGACACAACGCTGCATTCGAATGCGCACGTGTTTTTATATCATATACGTGTCGAAATTTCCCGCACTGGGGGGAGATGGACAGGATTAAGGCTTACAGTAAAGAACTCTGCTTCTATTTATACTATTTAAGATGCGGTTTTTTGCGTTTTTGATTGCGTTTTAATAGGGTACGTCAACAGAATGTACACTAAGAAGGAATTTTTCGATATTCCCCCACGGGGAGAGGGACAGGATTAAGGCTTACCGTGAAGAACTTGGCTTCTATTATACTATTTTAGATGCGGGTTTTTGCGTTTTCGATTGCGTTTTAATAGGGTACGTCAAGAGAGTGTACACTAAGAAGAAATTTTTCAAAAAATTATTCCCCCATGGGGAAGTGTTATACATTTATAATAGATACATTTTGAGCCACAACAACGCATGGCGGGGTCTGCTAGTTTAATAATAATTTGAAACTTTTTTTTTAAATGATAATTTTATAGTTTGTTTTTGAACAAATATTTACGTTCTAATTCTACACACTCCCTGATAGAGATATAAAATAATTATATTTAATATCATATTGTATAAATATTATTCTATAATTAGTTTAATAGGAAAAATAACTTAGCTTATTTTTTTAAATAAATAAAATAAAATGTATTTTAAAAGGATTTGGTTGTTTTCTTGATAAAAATAGCTTGTTCATTATGTACTTGTCAAAAAGTTTGATTATTTTTTTCATAACTTATTTTAAAATATTTACAAAAATTTTTTTTAATAATAAAGCTGACTTGGATATGAAGAACATACAATGCTTATTCAATTTTGTTTTAAAAAAAATTAAAAATGCTAAAATAGAACATTATTAAGTATAATTAGTTGTCATCTTCTTTTAGATTTAATTTAATGATCAGTATTCAAGATTGTTTTACCAAGTAAAATTAATTTTATATCAAAACTACATTATAATACATGAGTATTGTTAATTTTAGTAAAAATAGTACAGTAATGGTATTTTCCTAGTAGATAGATAGACACATGAATTAAGATATTAAATAAAAAATTGGTCAAAAACTGCAAAGTATATCTTTAGCACTTACAAATAATATACATTATTTATTTGTTTATAAGATTGTTAACAAATTATAAATTATTTCAGTATAGTTTAATAAAATTTATAAACATATTGTATTAGATACATAAAAATATTCATTATTTTTAGGAAATTTTGGGTAACATCAGATGACGATGCTATTGGAGAACGTCGCCAGGTATTTGTTTGTTATCTTTCTTTCTTTTAAAAAAATTAATTACTGTAAAGAAATTCATTTTGTCATTTTCACTTGACTAGAGTCTATGCAAAGTCAAGGATAAATATTTTGCAACTGCAGTTGAAACTCTGCAACATATCAGGTAAACAAAATTGCAGATCTGAATGTTATAAACTTATGATATTAAATTAACTTTTTTTATTTAATGTTTTAGCACTGCTTTTACACCATTGAATAAGTTGAAAGTAATATATCAGACTTTCTACGAAATAAATAAGGTCAACGTTTATTTTAATAGTACATTTTAACATTTAAATATTAGTACGAACATAATTTACCAATTATTTTACAGGATGTCCAAACACATTTAAGTTCAGACTTTTTGTGGAAGATGGATGACTTATTTCCTGTCTTTCAGTACGTTGTAGTCAGAGCTCGAATACGTCATCTAGGCTCGGAAATTCATCTCATAGACGACTTAATGGAGCGACACCTCCAACATGGCGAATATGGTATCATGTTTACTACTTTGAAAGTAAGAGAGATTATTTTACTTATATGTAATAATACTGTAAATGATTATTTAGCATGTAATTAATGTGTTAAAAATATAATGAGCATATTTGTGGATGATTTAACAGAATTTAAATTAATTTTAATTTTTCAAAATTAAATCCATTATAGGCATGCTACTTTCAAATCAGGACAGAAAAAATAGATAATAATTAATGTTGGCAGTACTTTTATAAAGTATAGGACGAACCTCACAGTTTTGCTCAAATAATTAGTCACAAATTAAATGGCAACGGACGATGTTTAGAATGGTATTTATAAATATTTTAAAAGTTTATTTTTCTTCTATAAATTTGTACAAATAAAGAGAAAATTATTTAACAGTTTTTGTATGTATAATCATATTTATTAAATGTTGCTGTATGCTTCAAACAAAGAACCAAAGTAAGCAAGCATGCAGAAAAAATTAGTAGCATTTTTTTAAAGCTGGAAAAAAAGCAATGAAATATTCTAGGTTTTATATTATACAGATTATATGTATGTAATTTACACAGAAGTTTATGTAGATATTCAGCTTTTTGTAAATGCAAATGCTTAAAAATTGTAATTTTTTTGTTTTTTTTTTTTTTTGTATTCACTAAAAAATTTCTACATCAATAATCATTTTGTAATTGTGTTAAAATTAGCAAATTTTAAATTATGTATATAATTTAAATTTGTATATAAAATAGTGTTAATTCAAAATATATTTTTACAATGTAATTTCAGGATTGATACAATTTAAAATAATAAAAAATCAAAATGTTTTCTAATTAATTTGTATTTTATCTTATTTTTTCATTTTTATTATTTAAATATAAAAATTAATTGATAGAGATACATTAATTTGCTATAAATAACATATTACATTACATTACATTCTATGTAATGTTTCCTATAATTTTAATTTTTAGTAAAAAAAAACTTAGTTTACATAATTTTATTACTTGTGATTTCAAATATGAATTTTTGTTTACATATCCAATACCATTAGCAACAGTTGCTTTTATTATACACTTCTGATTCAATTTGAAATATTACTGAGCCGGAATACATCAGTTAACTGCAGTAAATGCCATTAATTTATACGAAAAATGAAAATAACTTATAGCTACGATTTAGATTAGCATTATCATAGATTTTATTGCACTTAGAATTAATTTTCCAAGCATTATCTTCATTCCTTTTTTTTTAATCACTTCTGTTGACATTTCATTTTCTGTCATTTTTTACCAATCAATCATGTGTTTATTGATTCATTCCAAGAAATTTTTGTTTTTCTTACTAAACTTTTGTTCAATTTGTATTTATCCAAGTCTATATTCCAAAATTTTCTATGCCGTTATAACTATTTTCAAACTCTTTTTTTAAATGTTATACCAATCAAATTGAATACTACTATTAGATTTATTTATTTGACTACATTTTTATAACTGTCCCCGCGGATTTGTCCAAGTCACTTAACAAGTATATCTCGGTATATCTATTACGTATATTATATTTTACGTCTTAAAATATTTAATTCTTGAATTCTAAACCATCATTAATGTACAAGAAATAACTACCGGTTTGTAATAATTTTATTATTAATAATAAAACGGAAGAGAAATTAAAATGGTCGCGCTTCTAAACTTATTTTTAAAAATATCGTTAAATAAATCGGATAGTTTAAATTGTTTTAACGTTTTAAACAATCACAATTTAAAGTCCTTTCGAATTTTTTTCCCCTAGTAGGAAGGCGAATTGACTTCTATAATTGCTTTCTCCATAATTCGTTACAATATACGTTCTTAGACCAATTAACAGATCCACATAAACTTGACCTTGTTCGGTTCCAATTAACGTATTCGACGATGGATTCGCCGTATCCGTAATTATTTATTAGAACAGAAATATAGATTAACAATTGTAACTGATAATAATTTCCATTGAAAATATCGGCTTATAAAAAAAATTAAATAATTAGAAATAATTGGAACGGGATAAAAATGTATGTATATAACAAATAGCTAGATAAGCTCTATGATAATTTATGTTGCATTTCCTGTGTTTTGACACAGTCGACTTTCCATAAACCTCTCCTGTTTGCGTCATACGATGCGTAGGTTTCTACGTTAAAGGTCAACCCAAGCACTTGTCGTCTCGTACAGCGCCTACATTTAATAAGTTTAAATTATATAATTTTTATTTAAATCAGTATTTTTTGTTCGAGCTCATTTAAATTAAAATGCTAAACGATAACCGGAATTACGATTTAAATTGTTTAAGGTGGACGAAATAATAAATGGAAATGATTGCTTGGGATAAGGACAGATGGCGACACTGCGAATAACTAACGTATGAGTGATCTTTCCTGGAAATTTCGACTGTTTATGCCCCTTCTCGTTGAAATACGCAGTTTCTGAGAAAAACGGCTTGCTGGGAATTGCGGAAATATTAAAAAACGCTATCGAGGATTTGCTATCGTAACAGTAAACGTTAATAAATATTTAAAATCTTTTGTGTTAAATCATACGTTAAATATAAATTACAATAAAATCCATTCATTCGTCGAGCGCTAAATTCCTTTTAAATATTACGAAAATCAAAATGAATTCCCGTGTAAATAAAAGACAGTTATTCAAAACATCGGAGCGCCATCTACCGAAGTTAATTAAAATTAATAATTATGGAAATTAGAAATATTTTCGATCGACAAGAATAAATGTTGCTAAAACTAACGAAGGTGCTTTTTTGTACGAGAAATGTTATACGAAAAAGGTTATTAGATTTTATTACGGGTGAAAATAATATAATCATAAATTTAAGTGAAAAAGAGAGATATACATGAAGTTTTTCGTTGAATCGGGGAAGCCCCACAAACAATAAATCCTTAATTTTATTATTATTGTTATTGTTACACGATTAATGGTTTTGACGTCGTTAGGGTCAAGTTGGTCGTCTTCGAATGATATTGAGTTACATCGGAAACGACCTTATTTTTCTTAATTAACCTTATTAAAATTCATTTTGACTCGGTAACGCCTTCGATGCCCCGAACTTTACGTCAAAAGCAAATTTATATGGAACAGAATAAATTCGGTAATATAAAAACATCTTTAATATTCTACAATGGTTGTGTTTTATTTAATTTAAGAACAGTATTATGTAAACACAACCAATCTCGAAAGTGCCTTGTGAAGTTGAATATATTCTTAGAAAAAGGTGAATCTAAAACTGTATATTTAGTGGATTTTTTTCGAAATTTTGTTTGTAGAAACGGTTAAATACTTAAAGAACATCGTCATTGGAAGCACTAGTTTTAGCTGTCGACCGCATTATGGGCACATTCGATGGATAATGGCTATTTGTCGGAGCATAATCGTAAAGTTTATCCTCGACAGCTGTATTAGAACATCAACTGGGGGTAGATAACCTCTGTTTTCAAGTAACGGTACATCTTTCTAAATTTGGAAGAGTCAAGTTCACAAACGTTCGAGTTCACCATTCTGGTGATTTGGTATGGTGCGACAATCAGAAAAAAAAAAGACTTCCATCTCAAGGACAAGGAGGGGGACGTGCCCTCCTGACTTTCGTGTGTCCTTGACCGAATAGGATGAGATCAGAGTTTCTCTCTCGCTATTGGGTGCCGAGGCATATAAACATTGTCACCAAGATCCTCTAGTTAACTAATTAAAGACGCGAAAAACGGATCGATGGCACAAAGGGCGTTGCTACCCGCGCAAAATTCCTCTTTGTTCGTTAATTATATAAATAAAACTCGATACCTGTATAAAATAGCATTTCTACATAATTAAATCTTTAATTTCTTTAATTGTGTGACGCTTTTGGGGTGGTACAAATGTGTTCTATAATAAATATCCGAGTGGGATTTTAACCGTATTCGTGACTTTACTAGCTTTTAAAATTGCTTCGATACGCGTACATTGTTATATAAGGATTAAAAGACAGTTTTCACGGTTATTACATTTAATTCTAATAAATATTCTCTGGGATATTTTTCTTATATTTAATGGAGCTATGCTTTGCTCGGTGTAGAACAGTCATGAACGGAGAGAATTGTTACTATTTTGGATCTCCCTTCCCCTTCATCGTATTTCGTTAAAAATTAATTCTCCGACACGTTCGTAGTTAGTTAATTATCGCATCATCGGACAGGAAATATTCGCTAGATCAACATCTCCGCGTGTGACCGTTCAAGTTTAAAAAACGAAACCGAAAAAATATATGTTAATATGATTTAAAAAATAAAAACTGGTCTGGGATTGTATGTGGAATGACCCATATCCAATAGAATAAACCAGGAAGTGAGTTTTCAAACAATTTTCTTTTGTCATTTCGTATGAACTCCTTTTCTCCTCGAATTTATTAATTCTAAATAAACGAAAATTTCGCCATGAACTAAAACATAATTAAATAAAATTCTCTATAAAATACTTGCGGCAGTTTCCTAACAGTACGATACTTCTGTACGAGGTTTCGATTAATAAAATGAATTATATTTAAACAAGATCGATGCGGATGCAGAATCAAAACTCGAAAATAGCAGCGATAAGCGATGAATTGTGTCATTAAAAAAAAAACACTTTAGAAAAATAAAGACGAGAGATAAATATTTAATTTCGAAATATCAGGTAAACGAAGATTACTTATTTTTCCAGAAAATGCGATGTGTGTCGGGCGTGTCGCTCTTGCCAGATTGGTTTCATCAATATGACCTTTGAACTCGATATCACCCACGTGGTCTGTCTACAAACGTGGCATTGACCCTGTGCTTTAAGCCAATGCAATACCGCTGACGCAAGGAATTTAAGATAGTTCAAGGTCAAAAGACTTCTAACTTATTTTAGTATATAATGTGTTAGAAAAGGATTTTTTTTGCGTCTATTTTTTCACCTTGGGCGACAGCTGTTGATAATATTTATGAACGATCCTTACTCTCCGCTTGTTATTTCAAGATTTAAGAAGAATCCCCCTTATATAAAGTAATGACGCTACAAGAATTTCTGTCCGTTTTGGAGTCGTTTCTGGTAATCCGAATGGGTATACATCAATCCGGAATGTTATCCCTTAATGCTATACACGTTTTGTTATAATAGAGTCGAGGGATTATAGAATACCTTAATTTGCCTCTTTGCAGTCGGTTCTTTAAACTAATTTTTTCCCCTTTATCCTTTTTTGGATCGTGCGGGGAGTCATTTCACAACATTCTATTTCGACACAATATATACTTCGTTTTGTGATTAGGACATGCCCTGGGGATAACAAACAAACAGCTAACAAAATTCAAAGGTAATTAACACTTCGGACTTTTATATTTTGTCCGGTTTTCCCTAAACAAACGCAATCTTAATGATTCAACTTATAAAGGCTTTGCAAAGTGCCCACAAAAATAATTTCAGAAAACTTCCCCCATTTTTTTATAATTGAAATAAAGAAGGATTTTTTACGAGAATACTCCCATTAAATATATTTTTGTGTACGTTTACACCATCAAACAATGGTATATTGGCGGCGTTGTAGTGTCGAAGGCTGCGTTGCTGTGTTATAAAATGTCCGTTAGATTGCTTGTAATGGATGGTGGACGGTATTTTAAAAACAAATTAAATACATTAACGGTCCTTGTATTTGAAATATTGAATATCCTATTATTTCAATTATAAATTTTATTTTTTTTGGAAATTAATTTTGGAGCGTTAGAAAGATATTTTTAAAAAAAATTTTAATTATATTCTATTTCAAAACCGATTATTTTGAAAATGAGTGAAATTCCATTTAAAATTTCCATTAATTTCTATTTAAATTAAAGTTTCATTTGCACGTTAAGTAAAATTAATCGACAGTTAATTATAATTAAGTAGGAATGGAATAAAATTATTAAACTGTAATAGGTTTTATTTCAGAGTGTTTTTTAAAAAAATGCCAAGTAAGCAATTTTCTTTAATTTTAATCATTAATAAATCTAAGAATTGGGTAAATATTAGATTTTGTTTTGTCTACTGGAGATAATTTTGGAGAGAAAATAGAAGGATGACCGTTACATTTTCCAAATTCGGTGTCCAGGTCCAAGATCTAATTCTACGAACGACACTTATTCTTTATGGAAGCGAACCAATTTAGTCAAATGGCGGATTCTCCGAAAGGACACATCACGTTTTCAAGGTTAGCGGGACAACGACACGCCGACGTCACACCATTTCGGTTGGTCCTCTCCGTTCGATAAAGAATGTTGGACTCTGTATGGGCGGCAGTAAAAAAGATAAGCCAAAACGACGATCGCCTCGACCTTGCCCTTGAAAGATCTCCATTTATTTTTGGGTTAACATGGCGAAAATCGATTTTCGTGTCGTTTGCAGCCAGGAATCCCGCTCCTCTCTCTCTCTTGTCTTGTAAATATTTATACGAAATCCCTCCTAAGAACGTTTTAAACGCTTGCTAAAATTGTCCAGAATTTCGTCGTGTCGCAGTCGAAATATGCAGAGACGGCGAAATTTGCAGGCACTGGAAATCTGGAATTTGTGTATAAATAAGTAAGAAAATCAACAGTCGGTATCAAAGTCGTCATCAAGGTCATAGTTTATCTTGGCTCATCTTCGGTTACCGGTCAAGGACAAACGACACGACCATCCTGGACGTGGGATAGCTCACCTGTTACCACCTCCTTTGTTCCTACGATAACGTTCTATCCATAAATTGACATTCAAACGCTTATCGCTTCTCTGTCGATATATTTAACAGATAATCGTCTCCGTTCGTATAAACAAACCTTTATTAACACCTGTGCCGTAGATAAATAAATAGCGAGAATTAATATATTAATAATGACCTATTTTTGTAGAAAGCGCCGCAACAGGATATACGAGTTTCAAATTTTGATTATCTTGCTCCTTATATTATCGTAGCTGTTCTTATTTTGTATTTTGTTAGTGAACTTCCTAAAAGTTGTTTTCTCGACCTTTATGTGGTCAGTTTGACCTTAACTTTGAAAAGGCTAGCAGGAAATACGTGTTATCGCATCCGTTGGTGTCTGCACCACATCCTTTCCACATATTTTTTATTAGTAAATAAATACTTTTTCTGTAATAATACGGATTTTTTCGCTGTGTGACATTTGCAATTAATCGATACTCTTGATATTTACTGCTACGTAAACAAGGTTGTTCGATATATAATACCGTTTAAAACTGCCGAGTTTATTATAAGAGCGGGTGACGATCGACGATAATTAATTCTTCCACTGCTAAATACTCGAAATATTTATTTACGGGGCGTTAATGTCTTAATATTTATACACAAATTCGTCCCGCGCATTTAAAAAGATTATAAAATGAAAACAAAACGTCTCGAAAGCTTAAAATCATCATTAATCGTTCCATCTTGTTGAATATTTTTATTATTTTTCTCTCAAATTAATTTATTAAGTGAAGTGTTTACGCCCATTCTCTAATTATTTGATTTATTCTAGATGCGACGGATTAATTTCCGCATAAATTCGTCATTAATTAAGCAATTTTCATCTAAATTCAAACTGTAATTTTTAAGGAATTTCTTAAAGTAAAATATTGTTAAAACTTATTAATACGATCGAACAAGAGTAATAATAATCTCGTAAAACAATGGCAAAGACGGCAGTTTAGTGCCGCCACACATGCAGGCGTTTAATGTTAAACAATATAAATTACCGCGGTTATCGAGTAAGGTTAGCGAGACGAGGGCAAATTTGGGAGCTCGTGACAGCAATCTGTTAAGCTTAGGGCTAGAAGAGAAAAATGAGGTCAGGTGAAAGTATTTGCTGTTAGCGGAAACATAGGACATGTCAAAAATAGGGGACTCTCAAGGACAGGGGTTGACTGGTCTTGTTAGAAACGTCGAAGAAACAAGAAAAATGCAAGGACAAGAAGCTTCGATTAGTTTGGCCTTGTCCCCATCTCTGGCTGTAGGCTTATATTTACATTTACATAAGTTATGTGTATGTCAACTGACGGCGCTTAAATATTTTCCATAACTCGTCTACGCTCTTTGTACGAACCTTCAAGAACGTTTTTCCTATGGAAATATGGCGGGTTGCGAAACAAAAAACCATTTCCGTAGCCTCCATCATCCTTTTCTTATATTACACCTGTTACCGCCGAGTGAAATAACGCGTGGCATTGGAAAGATTCGATTGGCCAGAGATTTACAGCTCCTGCAATTTAGAGTGGCAAGGAGATCCCCGTATTTATTATTTTGAGTATAATCCGCGTGGCGGCCATTACGCGGCGAGTTACGAGAGAGGGGGAATTATTCCTTTCTCTCCCCGTAAATCGGATATCGTAAAGCGATTCGGGAATCCCCCAAAGACATTTATGCACACAATGGCTAACCCCAATAAAGTCGAAGACGGAGAAAATCGCTGCTCGTATACGAACGTTCCATCGAATAAAATGAGAGCGCCCAAAGAAAGATGAGAATCTAAAATTGAACGTCGCCAAACTAAGACGAAATAAATCCGTAGAAAAGTATTGAATGAAATTGCTCTCGGCACAAATTAAGCTCTAAAAAAAAGGGATGGAAAGCAAGGAATTTTCGCGAAAATTAATTATAATTATCGACACAAATTCTCGTTATAATCGCCGGAGTTTATTTCACTTGTCCGACATTTTATTTTATCAAACAGGACGCATTACGCGCTAACTGAATGTAATTAATAGAGGGATTTTATTCGATCTGACAGGGACAAAACAAAAAAAAAAAAAAAACACGTACTGTACATAGATGCGTTCCTAATTACTGAATAAACGTGAACGGGTCGAAGGTTATCGAATTTACTAAATTGAAAATAGGATCTATATTTATGGGTTTGCCGCCCGCCATCAAAATAAACGTTCGATAGTGAGGTTTAGCGCGATGCAATGGGATAAGAAGACGGAGATAACAAACATGGAGCCTAGAGCGACTTCGTGTCGTCCGTTGAACAGTGTTTAATTTGAATTTCGAAAGCTAGCTTATCGGTTAATATTTGCACAAGAGAATCCGCACTTAATAGACTGTTTTGTTTGTAGAGGTGCAGATCTGCTCCCCTTTATCGAAAGTAGGTCATTCACCTCGCCTGCGCGCGCACCTCGTGCCCGAGGTCAATAACTCGTAGTACCACTGTTTCCTGACATTCGTCCCGATTGGTTGATTCTTGGGGCTCTAATGACGTTTTACGCCGTACGACCATTGACGTAACTATATACAGCGTTTCGTAATTACTATATATATATAATTCTTTTATATATTAAATTAATTTTTAACGCCTTCGTAATTAACGTAAAAATTATTTCGAAAAAAATAATCGTTTTTGTAATTCGATACGTCATTTTTTTTTAATTAATTTATAACCCACGCCGTTAAAGTATCGAGTTGTTATTTATTTACGTAGAAATCCGTGTTAATATTTTATGCCATTCGATAACAATTATTTTATTTATTTAATTTTTGTAAATTCGAATTTTTCTCGTCTCCATATTAGGCATTTAAGATGGATTTTAATTGGTTGCACGATCGCAGCATCGATCCCGTCTCGTACAGTACATACAAAGAGAGAACACTCAACACCGAGACGAGAAAAAAACGGGCGAAACGATTCTAAATTTAAACATTTTGGCCCTAGTAACGGTTAAGAAAAACGGCTATTCCGCTCCCTCCAAAATTTTTTGGCAGAAGTGGAACGATTATCGGGGTTCATTGACGTTTAACATCATTCGGTATCTTTCCATTATCTATCCGATCCAACTTCTATTATGCAATTTATAATTAATTTTAAAACGAGATAAAACATCGATCCGTACACTCGCCAGTATTGTATTTGTTAATATTTATGTAAAGGAAGTGTGGATCTGTTGTCGACAGATGGGGAAAGTGGAGGTAAATGTAAAGAATTTATTATAGGAGATAGTAAATTAGGCCAACCGGTGTCAATGGCCTCTGACACAAATGCCTAATTTCTTTAAAAATCGGAGAAAGTGCGATTACCCACTTTCGTGCTTACTGCAAGAGTTTGCATAAAATTACTCATTTGCTTTTGTAACTCGATACCCAAACCGAAATAATCATTTTTTTTAAAATATAAATACATCCTGTTTCTTTTTCTGTCATTCCCCATAACAATTTGTTCTCTGCCAACAATATTTAGGTAAAATAAATATCGCTAGTAGATCGTATTCACCTGGACGATCTGAGAATATTTCTTTCTACTCAATAATTATCGGCGATGAATTATGAAATAGCATTTCTGTGTACACATATATTTTTTCCCGTCATAAAAATTATTATTGTAACTACTCTAGAGACAATTTTACATTCAATTATTCAACTCTTGGTAATAGAGACGATGTACACGAGAAATGTATATTATATAATCTTGAAGGTTATAAATGTAAAAACTTTTAAGAAATTAAAATATTTATTGTTTATATAAAAGAACGGAGAGATGTAAAGGAGTTGCAAAGTCAGAAGATGGATGATGATAATAGATATTAGCTATGCTACTTTAACTGTTAATTAATTAACAAGATAGCATTGGGATAATAATTTATATTTAATATCGAACAAACGGATAATTGAGAAAGTTTTAAATAAGAGAGATAATCTTATTAAGTTGCGTAAGAATAAAAAAATATCCGAATAGAGAAAATATTATTTAATATAATTATGTGATTAGTAACAAATCCCGAGATTTCCGAGCATTATTATTCTATTTTTTGATCATGTATAATTACGTTTATTATTGTAACTGACGACAGTTTCTAAAATTACTATTGCTATTTAAGTTATTAATAACTTTACGAGAATTTATAACTCGATAATATCCGCTATTGTATCCGCATCAAGGTCAATATAAAAATATACAGCAAAATGCAGGATCTTCATCCAACTTATTTAAGAGCAAACCGATACTGGCAATTTATATATCCTATTTAAAAATATTCTTTCTAGGAATTTGCCGAAAATTATTGTACAATGAATAACATAAATCACTATCGACCCAACGTCCACACTCGCTCTTTATAATTAGAGTTGCATTCGATTATACGGTGATAATCTTCACGTGTACAGTACAAGTATAGTAACATAAACAACCGTAATGGTATCTAATTTAAAAATAATGGCTACTTTACAGTCCTACGTACACAGCTATTTTATACTAATTTACACTATTATATATATTTAAATTATCCTTATTGTTTCAAAATATTGTAACTATTATTAGAAAAAAAATAATAATTTACTATTTTATTAAGTGAATTAATAATTGTAGAATGTACGAATACGTGTTACTATGTTATCGTAAAGTTAATTTTAAAATAACTTCGAGCAATTTATATTTAAATAAAAACTGTAATACGAATAAAAGTAAGATAATTTATATAAACATCGTGCGGATACAGTAAATTTCACGGCGGAGCCAGACTCTGAATGATTTATCAATAGCAAAATTGTTTGAAGAAAAACAAGTGTGAATGGTAAAGGTTGCAAGAATGTTGATAAACAGATCGAATATTAACCTTTTGTTGACATGTATACTCTCGTACATGACTATTCTCATACAGAATGTTATGATAATGTAGAAATCCGAGTGCATCGACTGTCTCTTTAGATATAGTCTGAAATGTTTACTTTTGCACACATCGTAGTTGCTTACGGAGCACCTATGCAGTCTTTTCGTCGCCTCGATAATCTCTATGTATTTAATTTTGTATGTCGGTAACTTTATTTCTTTTCCTCTTAATAAATCGAGTAAAAAAAAGTGCAGCCAAGGTCGCTATTTTTAAAAATATCTCGACATTAATTATCCTAAAAAGAAAAGTAAACAGTTTAAAATTCATTCGACTCTACTTATTACAATCGAGAAAGGTTTTTAATATTACGTAAGTCATAGAACTGCCTTTACGTAACCTTTAATTATTCCGATATCATTCTATTAATAGATGAATATCGACGATGGAATTACATCAAAGAACACTGGAAATATCACGTACGTACGGTTTGGACTTCAATTTTTATTACAAAAGTAAGGTCCGATATGCAATTAGATACTATCAATTTTGAAGATAAATTTTAAAATTCTCGTTTGAAATTCAAAAAAATAAAAATGAAAAATTCATTATTTGTTTACATTGCACTAAAAAAGAATTAAAATAATGAATTGCAAAAGAAAAGTAAAACTATCGATTGCATAAAATGAAAAAAAAGAGCTCATTACACAATAATTAAAGAGAAAGAATTAAAGCGCTTAATTTCAAAATATAAATTAATATATGCGCGTAGATTCGGCGAAATTAGCGGGGTCAGGCGGTAATTGACGAAAGTGGATTGAAAGTGATGTTTAAAAAATAAAATTAACAAATTGACGTCAATAATAGATTAAGGAAGCGAAAATTTCGGATCAATATCGAGTAGAGAATTTTTTGAATAAACGAGCGTAATCAATGAGAGCCGCTAGGCCATTAAAAAGAAAAAGGAATTTTTACTCGTTTAGAATGGCGAATAGTGTTTAAAATGGCCTAAATCCTGGCCTTAAACTGTCCAGTTTCGGTCAACCAGACAGAAGTGTGCTATGAGGTTGTGACGTCTCTCGGCGAACTGCATAGTAGGCGGTAGTTCGTTGACCCAACACGGGACACAGTCACTCTTGCCCAAGGGGTGGAGGAATCGAAAGCTGGGCTTGGACAGCTGGATAAACTAAAAGAAAACTGATTCGTTTCTTTACGCAATCGAAGAATCATGGGAGAAGATCTCGAAGAACCTGTTAAGGAAAGAGACATCGAAGACATCGGTAAGTGCTTATTGACATTGTTAATGTTAACGTTTTTGATTACGAAGGTCGCGTTGTTTGGTGGAGGCGTACTGCACGGGCTTCTGCTTCGGAGAATGTATGCCAGTAGAAACCGATGTAGAAAGTGCTTAGCTACCTTAAGGCATTTTGTCTTTTCCCAATAAAAATATACTTCCGTTGCAATTAGAGCAATGGATGCAACCGTGGAACGGATATAGGATCTGCATCCGCCAATTGCTCCGGCATTACCGCCGTTTTTCTCTATATTCGTTATTTATCGCGCGTCTAATGAAAACTACGATTGCATTCGAGCTAATTATTAAGAAATTCGTTATGGAATCGACGTTTGTACATAACTGTGAACGGATGTGACGTAATACTTACGGATATGACGTGTCGATCGCGTCTGAAGGTTGTGTCCCCAATAGAGGTTGTTCGCCTCCTATGTATGTCATACCACTCTCACTTGCTATGCCATAAGGGTAACCTTATTTTGTTTCTCTCTTTCCTAACCTCACATTTAATAGGACGGAGGTGAAAAATCCTCCGTTGACGATCAGATTGTAATCTCGATAAAAGTAATTCTTACGTACGACTTTTTTCCCCCTCCGAAACGAGGACTTAAGTCCATTACTAACGCAAACAATTACGTTGGAAATTCGTGTGGACGTTTTTGCAATTATACAACGACTTTTTTTCCGAAAATTAAATTAACAAATGCCATCGACGTCGATCACGAATCGAAAAATTAACTGCTGTTGCCTAGATTCCTATAGGTAATGGGGCACAAGTATCATCGCTTGTCAACTCGCTTTCAAATCTTACATAACTACTCACTTAATTTGTTGACCTAAATTTTCCATTGGTAATTTCCATTTCTTTTCTAATTATTTCGTACGAAGGTCGTTATTTTTAATAACATTTATAACTCACGTTTTATCCCTATATTTACTAAATTATAAATATTAATAAAGCATTGCCTTTAATTATTATATCCTTCAATGTTTAGCAACAACTCGGCAAATAAATTTAAATCGTTTAACATATATGTAACAGCATTATCAGAAAATTACACAATTTAAAAATAGCTTCGACCATTATCTTTCAAAATAGATCTTTTAATTGATCATTTTAGACCACGAGCGATTGATTAAGGTCTATGAATCAATTTTCACACTATTTATTACTTAAGAGATCGATCGGAAATAATTAATTTTTAATAATAGATCGATCATCTCAGCACTTCGACTTTCTTTTGACATTAAAATTTCTTTTATTAATTTTGTTTTGTTTTTTGTAACATTTTAATAGTCATTTTACATCTACGATCCCTCATTAATCATATTTAAATTTTAGACATTTTAATTTCTTTTTATTTTTTTTAATTTAGAAAATTGATTTTCTAAAATTATATATAACAGGGAAGAAAATATATAAATTCAAATTTAGAGAAAGGAATTGATTTTTTTAAGAAAGCCACTTCTAAGAAACCAATTCCTTCCTTAGAAATCGAATACGCAGAATTCGATTTTACTTAAAATTCGATTTAATTGAATAGAACTTATTCGAGATAATTTTTTTTGACATATCGATTGAATATATCTCGATCGAATTATTTTAAAATTATTTTTAAATATTAAATTTCGGAAAGAAAATTTGAGACTCCGAGAAAAAGATTCGATTTTCATCTTTTAGCATCAATTTTCCAGAAGAGCCATACAGAAAAATTCGAATTTATATATTATAATCCCGATATAAATATTTGTCAAACAATAACAGAATTTTCTGGGAAATTTACAAATATTTTCTCGCTTCCTTTTTCTACGAATTTGATTAAAAAAAAAACAATTTTAAAAAATTGTGACGAAACAATAAGATGTAAATGATTATTTTAACAGAAATTTAATGAAATTTACAAATCCTCAGTTTTAACAATCGATTAAAAATCGATTCGTATAAACGAAATCGATTAATCGAGTAATAATAAAATCGATTTATTATAAAACTAAATTACAGTTTTACTTTTGTAAAAAAATAAAAAGAAAAGAATAGAAAACGATCGAAACGATAAACACGCCGGAAATCGATTATTTAATCAAGAGATCGATCATTATAAATGCGAACAGTTGGGAATTATATTAGGATACATTCCAACGCATTGTGGGGAATTGGATAGAGCTCAGAAATGTTGAAATTTTCTAATGTTTAACAATATATTATTCACAAATGACCTTTGAATGTTACTAAATTTTGCATACGCCTTATAATCTAAGTAGTTTCCAGTATTTAGTTACATTCCCCCCTTTAGCCTTGACATATGTTGGCGGGAATGCGTCAATGCGCTGTAGTTGTGTGACCATGGCCTTGGATGATACTACATTTAGTACTAGCTCGGCAGAAGTGTAGTCGTCGCTGACAATTTTTTCTTTCTGTTTTTTTTTTTTAACTCTCTTACCTTCTACGTGTTATCTTCGATCCGCTGACATTTACAGCACGCGTTGCTATGGTAACATCGCTCACGTGATAGTCACGTGCCCGCGTGCAAAGTCCAATTGGTAGAAATTATTGATCGTTATTTTTTTTTATTAAAGTGTCAGATATTCAGATTAGGGCTATTTTATTAGCCGTAGATAAATAAATTAGTTAATTAATAAAAGGTTAAATCGTTGTTACTTAAAATCGAATGGGATAGCCACGTCTATTTTTGTCTATGACGTCATAGGCCTCTTCATATAGAAATTTGAAATCAGAACTTAGCCGTTATAACTAACGTGCGATTTTTATAAGTTTTAAATACAATTTTTCTTACCGAAATATATAAATATCTATGTATTTTAATATTTAATAAAGAGAAAATAAACTCATTAATTTTTTTATACGGTTGTAATGGGCGATAAGTGTCAAAATAGATTTCTTATTGGACAATTAGAGATTCTTAAGACGAATGAGGTACCAAAATTGCCGTTAGGGAGATAAATATAAACACTAAATTAGGGCATCCCGGGGCCTTCTGCCAAATGGAATAAATGTGTTTTTTTTTCTTTTTTTTTGCTTCCTTTCAAGGAAAGGGAAAGCAGTGCTCATGCGTAGTGGAAGGTGAAAGTCCATTTTGTGATTTGATCTCGGAGCAATTGATCCGTTCGAGGCGAGAAAACTCAAACGTTTTTACATTGTCAAACGTAATCTGAGTTATTAAATAATCAAATGTAACAATTTCATCCTATTGAAAACTGTAAAAGTTGTTTTTTTTTTTTACAAAGTAAACCGGTTTACAGTCGATAGGCAAGTTTCACTTTCTCCTGACCTTGTAACACACTTTTCCCTGTCTCATGCATTTGCATCTACATCTAGTTCGTTCACCCCGGCTCTTGCAGTCAATAAGATTTCAACATCATTGGTTGAACTGGGAGGACGCTGTTACCATAAACAAGCTAACCCCTTTCCGACTAGCGTTGCGCTTATTACGCTGGAAGGGGTTATGCACACAAGGCAGAACAGCTTAGTTAGTGACCTAGCTTCGTGAAGAGGTAAATGAACTGTTTTTTAGGTCAAGCTGCGCTGAGGTTTTGCTAACTGTTAAGGGGTCAGCTGGTCTTTCGCTCGATGTGTTGTAACCTGACGTAATCGCAGCAACAATTTTACTTTCTCCCTTTTTATTTTAAGATTTTTAATTATTAAAAAAATACGAGACGTTTTTAATCGCATTTAAAATTCTTCATTAATCGCGGGAGTAAAAAAAAAAAAAGTTAATTTTATTTTAGTCGACAATGTGTTAAGTGGTATTTATGTAGAAATGAGGTTTCTTCGCTGGTAGGCGAATAAATCTTGCCTTCTGGCAATAAAGAGAGAAATTCTAGAGATAAACAGAGAATTCACTTTTAAAACACTATTAAACTGATATAACTCTTTGTTTACAAATGAATTAAGATAATAGAATACTTTCTATAATTTTTGTTTTGTTAAAAGAAAGAAAGGATGATTACTTAGTGATTAAAAAGGTGACAGAGATCTTTTCGTTTCTATAATTACGCCCTTAGGAGGTTCTATTTTTCCAACGGTTACATTTCAATCTGTTTCTATTTGATTTAAATCGATCTCGCTTATAATTGATTGTGAACTCGTGATTGATTTATTGACGAAATTTCATTCAAAAGATTTATTTGATCTTTTTCAGAAATAGATTCATTTAATTCCAATTTAAACGGAACATTGCATTAAATGATCCATTTCTGGAATCGAAACAGAAATTGTTTCGTTTCGCGATGAAAAGTTCAATCCGTTTTTAAACCGAAATGATCAATTTCCTTTAATTAATTCGTTCTGCGATCGATCACGAATCGATTCATTTTAGAGTCCGAAGATTTTTCTTTATTTCGTCTAATGATATTTTTTCTTTCCTTCAATTATTTCATTAAATGATTCATTTCAAAAACTGATTAGTTTCTCTTCTATGCAGACTTTTTGTTGTTTTGTGAACGGTATACGATCCGAACCGAAAGTTGATTTACTTAAGTAATAATTATATCAGTCGGTTGTAAAAAGAAAAATTTCCTTTACTAATTTAGGAATTAATACTTCGCGGAAATAGACCGTTTTAAAGGGTTAGTGTTGGCAAGCAATCAACCATTCTATTGTCCAATGGAGGTAGGAAGTTATGACTGCTCTATGCGCTTCTATCTGTAACAAAAGAGTAAACTCCGAAACGGAACAGTTCTTATATGATATAGGTTAGTTATACCGATAACAGGATCTTTTTTCCTGCTTGTATTGTTTCGCCTATCGCTTAACATCGATTATTATTTGTAACAGATGAATCCGAATCGAAAACTCGATTGATCAATATAATATCGAGTTTCCTATGAAAATAACGAAAATCGATTTTTTTTTGTTTTGGTGATGGATGGTCCCGAAAGGAAAACAATTGCAGTAAATTCAACATTTGTTCTTATTAATAAATATATATATATTTATTTATTTTTAAATGGCAAACAAAAATAGATCGAAACGAAAGTGGAATATTCAAAAATGCATTGTTACAAACGATATACATTTTATAATCCGGAAATTTAAAAATAAAATAATAATCCGAACTTCCTTAACGTTCTTCTAATTTAAAAAAATTTCTATTAACATTTTATTATCGTTGTTGTTATTTATTAAAATAAATATGGCTAAATTACGGAGCAAAAGTAAAGAATAAGTGAACGTGGTTTAACTGGACCACTTTCCGGGTTAGAAAGAGAAGTTGGGAATGAATGTGAAAGTGGCCTAGATTTTCACTCGGCTCATACACACAACACACTCGCCATACGCCATTAAGAACACACGGCCAGGCTGGTGTGAACGACCGGCATACTTTTGACGTTTAGGGGGGGAGAGAATCGAAAGGAAATGGTGGCAGCAACTCTGTTAATGCGATGCCAGCGATGGCCTAGAAATGAACGCGACACCGACGAGGAAAGGCAGCGTTTATTGTGGCCGGTGTTTGCAAAGTAGGATGGAAGAAAGTATTTGATATCCTAATAGGTGATCTCCGTCTCTGTACAAAGTTCGAACTGTGCTTTCTCTAGGATTTTTTTTCAAACTTTGAAGTGTGTAAAATTTCTCCATTATGTTGGACACGTTATCCTACGGTAACATTCTGAATTCGAGGATGTCAGAATGGATGTTTCAGTGTAATGACAATTTGCCATATTCTTCACCCGAAATTGGGGGTAAGTTTCGATTATTTATTAGTTTATTCTGATTAAAGAGTAATCTGTCTTATTATATATGTTGTCGTTTGAAAGTTTTTCTGTGGTTTGCAATGGAAATCGAGCGAGTAACTTTGAAAACTTATTCTTACTGATGTATAAGGAATAAATGTTTAATTTATTATTAATTTATATAATTTTGTTATATGTTGTTAAGTAATTGTTTAGTTCGTCTAAGTTAAACGTTATGTAACTTTAGCTAACTCAAGGACTGTTACGAACAGGGCGGGTACTTTGTTAAGTGTGTCAACTTACACTTTTCCCCTTCTATCGAGAGGGGAAGAGAAAACAGGCCATCGGATCACTGACACTCAACTAGGTCTAAATCCCCGAATAACGTCACAGCCTCGTTATGGTGACCCGTACATAAAGAAGTTTCAGTGAAAGTTATTGTGCTCCCTCCGTGCCTACTTTTCCATCAATAAAAATTAACTTTAACTTCGTAATACTAGAAATGTCCGACGATTATTTAATGTCACTTTCGTTTTTTTTTTCTTCTCCTTTTTTAAATTTTATTTTTATACTCGTGACATCATCGCCTGTAAACCTTCTGCTAAAAATAAATTTAGTATTTATGCACATAACAAAAATCGGAGTGGTTTAAAATTAGTTTTAGCAGTTTAAATAATTTTCATATGTGTATTTTATGCGTAATTGTATTTTGCATGTATGAAGCAACAGGTTTTAATTCGAGTATTTGAGATGAATATTATTCTAAGTGGGTACAATGCTCGTCAAAATTAATTAAAACGGAAATTCGATTATTCTAATAAACTGTATTTTCGAGCGGTTTAACATTTCTCTATGAATGTTTATATAGCAAATAGATATTCTTTGTCATTCCATTTTTAGAATATATCGACAGGAAAGTCATCTATGAGAATTTTTAAAGCAAAAGTTCCTCGAGAAGTTTGTTTTTAAACACGTTCTCGATTAGTCGGGCTCCCATGTTGACGTAACGTCGTGAACAGACCCAAATTTGTCCTGAATATACCAGATTCGCTTTCTGGGCCAGAGGCCATTGAACTGAGCTGGAAAATGGGCCACAGTGAAAGGCGTTCTGTGGGCCAGCTTTGGGGTTGACCTACATATCGTTGCTGGCAATAAATATACTACGATTTTTTTTTCTTTCTAAAAAATCGTTTTGTTTATTTATTTAAGTTTAAAAAATAGTCAGAGTGTCTTTTCAGGTGGAATATCCATTTTTAGTCTGTGTGTGTGTGTGTGTTTCTGTTGGCATCTTGGAAAATAAACGCCAATTGCATAAATTAACCCTAATTGGAAGATGATTTAAGTTCATTAATATGATAGAAAACTCGTTAAAAGTGTATCATCTCGAAAGAACTGGTTTTTCCTAGTCACACTTTGGACCTACATTCTTTCAATCTGCGAGTAGCCGCGAGGCACAACCTACTTTTTACTCTCCTTATAGTGAAAGTATTCGTATCTAGATCAGGATCAACCTTTGCTGTTCGCTGACCCTCCACATCGTCCTCTTTTCTTGTGCCCCAAAGATTAATGGTAAATGCTGCCATCTTGCGGAATTTTCTTAAAGGTGTAAATGACCCACTTTCGCTTTTCTTTCCTTTAACTTTTTTTTTTTTTTTTATTGACTAAATATTTTTAAAAGCGCGGTTTTTCATCTTAAAATAGAGCTTCGGGCTCGATGCCCACGGGTTTTTCTCTTTTAATTGTTTATGGTATTGTTGACGAAGAGAAAGAAATGTATCCCGCGGAGTGACTATTAAAGAAAAGATTATAAGTCACGTGGAATAAATGGAAGAAGACAACACGTGAATGCCTTATCACGTTGCTACGCCATCTCCTAGAGATCCCGCATGGAACTGAATAAACCCAGCGATTGGAGACGTCTCTACTTACGAAGGGTACCAGATCGAGTTTTTGATATATTTATACATTTCACCCTTCCGGTGCAGCTCGATGTCGACGCATGTTTCTTTGCGCAAGAGAACCTGGCAGCTAGTTGTTTTCAAGGTCGCTAGTTGTGTTGTGTCGAGTTGTGTATGTGCATGTGTGGGATGAGAATGACAAAACCGTGCACGCGCACGGTTGTACGCAGGAGGTAAAAGACGATATATAAATTTGATCAACCTCACCTCGTGACCGTTTGTCATGTGGGCCATATCAACGGGGATTGAACGTATCCTTCTTTTTTTTTTCTTTCTCTAAATGACTCGTGATGGGGTGGGATGGGTATCTGATCGAGTTTTATTTATTGATCTGTTTAAATCGTGGCGTAGCAATGCGGTAGTATATGAAAATGGCTGGCAATTCTCCAAGAACCAAGTACAAGGTCAACAAGCGTGGCTTCTGCTATGGATTCCCAGTCAGCTGTTCAGGCCAAGGACGCGGTAAGGAACGGTGTCATGGCTACTCAGTTGATGATCCTGCGATGAAACTAGGATTACTACCTTGAGGACGTCCGTCGATAGCAAAGGGGCTGGGAAACAGAATGGCGCTGTTGTCACTTTCCACAGACCTTGGCCTTGACCACTAGAGGGAGAGATGTGCAGGGTTGGCTGATTGTGTCAAACAAGTAGCCAAGTAGGGCACATAAATTTGCTCCGGTGGCACAAAGAAGAAACGGAACAGGACCTTTATGCGTGATTTCGAACTATGGCGAAAGTAAGATGCGAGCAGAAAGGTAAGATCCCGGCTGATAGGATTGAACTCTTTAAATAGGGCTTAGAAAACGCTTTCCATCGATTTAACGTTATAAATAACTGACGGCATCGCTACATTTTGTTATTTTTACCTGCGCGATTACCATATGTTGACATTGGCCGTGTCTTATCCCATCTCGGTTAATTAACATAATCCATATTAAGTTCGGCGAAAAGGTCATTTCGTATTGCTCCTCTAGCGACTACGTCGTGATTCGTTTCCAGACAACGTAAACAAATAACGACACAGTTAAAAGCTATTCCTTTTAACCCTTTGATAATATAAATATCTCATTATATTCGTACGCGGTATTTATTATATTTTTCTTTAATAAAGACCGCTACACTTTTTGTTATTGTTCGTTGTTTATGTTACCTGTTCGATGTTCAACCGTGACGTCACCGGTTTGATTTAGAACGCGTGCGAGCCAGATAAATCTTGCCAACGGTCTGAAAAAGATTCCGCTAGATGGGGTGAGTCAGTTTGGAGTTCTCCGTGCAATAGCGACCTCTGCTGATACTGGCCGTAAACAGGTCTCCGGTTGCTTGGAGCAATGAACGTAGTGATGTGGACTTGACCTACATCGCCACGTCGGTTACCATGACGACGACTTGGCAGCCAATATGGCGGGACGGGATGCGATCGATGGGAAATAAACGACTAAGGTCAAGAGAAAAATGATTATTTCTTGCGTATAGAAGCATCGTCAGAAGGGCAAAAATATATATAAAAATTCTCTACACTGTTTTTTTTAATTATTCTTTCCAGACGTAATAATCACTTTCTATGCGCGAAATAGAACAATCATTACAATTGTTTAATTATAATAAACTTAAGAAATTAAATAATCATGTACGAAGTAACAATATTTAGAAGAGGAAGACCGAGTTAACTTTTTCTTTTATCTTGTTTTTGAAAGAGGGGGAAATTCTTTTTCTTTTTATTCTTTACTAAAATTAGTAAGTTAACGACGAAATCGATTCTGTGAATATGGAAGAAGCTTATATTTTTATTAGGCGCTTTCTAATTCGAAATATTCCCAGTTGTGTGCGAGGGGGCACCGATGGGTCTGTAGCATCAAGGTCATTGACCGTTGGAAGGCAATGCCCTCTAGCGACGTTTTGCGGAAGTAGGTAGACGGTACAGTGTCATCGGGACGGTAGAAATTTGGTGATGAATGCGCATATTTACTTCCTGACTGTTGATCTCTCATTCAGTTCTGTTTTGTTTCCGTTTTTAACAAGTTCAGAACTTTTCCTGATACACACACGCAAACACACACACACATTTTTTATATATATATTTAATGCTGTTAAAATATGAGGTTTTTAGATTTGTGTCTCGATTTCTACACCAAGATTTTATATAATAAATCCGTTAATTTTAATGTTGTATGCCTCAGAACGAAAAAAAATATCGAAAAGAAGAAATTTCTTCTATTTATTTCGCTCGCTCCATATTAACTATTCCATTAAGAATTTCAAATTTAATAATTTGAAAAAAATAAAACAA
This sequence comes from Centruroides sculpturatus, assembly GCF_000671375.1. Lineage (NCBI taxonomy): Eukaryota > Metazoa > Arthropoda > Arachnida > Scorpiones > Buthidae > Centruroides > Centruroides sculpturatus. The sequence goes on from NW_019384480.1 coordinate 625,886, forward strand.
AAACCGTGTGTTTTTAATTGTAGATATAAAATTTAAGTGATTAAAATATAGAAAAAAGAGCTTAATATTTCAGAAATTGCTATTATAGCGAAATAATTCTTGTTGATCGATTAGGTTAATGAACTCGAGGCACACAAATGGAGAATGGGTTCGGACCTTACTGACATTAGAGTGAAGAAGCGAAAGATATGACCGAACTTATGAGGCTATAACCTTTCCTTTTCTGCAGTTAAACAGACTGGGTGAGGAAGATTTCGGGTCAAATCGCGTATCAAGGTCTCTGCCAGTCGATAAGGGTCGATGACCGACAGAGGGGCCTTGATAGTGCGGCTATTCACATGTGAGACGGTGCATGGCATGTCACGTGATGGAGTACAGGTGTCAGAAATTTAAGTGAGGCACCTCGCAGGTTATCGATGAGAAAGATAAAAGAAAGAGTTAACCACGTAACCAATTTTAAACCGATTGGACATCGATTTTTCTTATTTTTGTCTCGATTTCCAAGGGTTATTAAGATGAATTCGAGTTCTGTGGGGGAATTCGACAACAGATAAAAATCGAATGTCGTTTAGAAAAACGCGTAGGGATAGCGTAGGGTTGGCAAAAATGGAGGATTTAGTTTTTCATACGAGGATGGGGAGAAAGTGGGAATTCGTGTTTGAACAAATGTCAAGTTCAACACGATGACAAAAAAATTCCGACAGGAAATGCATCACTAATATCCGACAAGGCTGGACAACTAAGGGACGGATGTGCGTGTATTTTGTCCCCCTCTTTCTACTTTCCGACCCACGAGCAGGTGGCTAAAGCTATTAAAAATTTTTTTTCTCACCCACTGGGAGCCCCACATAGAAATATTTTATCTACCTATAATAACCTCTCATATACTTAGTTCATCAGCTGTCTGTTTGATGACATCTTGGAAACTTTCTCCTAATGTACCTCTTTGTTCTCTCTTATAAATTAAAGCATATTTTTCTTCACTATTATTTATTATGCACTCGAATATTTCTGTATTATTTCATAAATTAGCTCGCAACAAGTTTGTTTTCGTTCGTATTAAAGTAGAATAAGAAGAAAGCATTTACTTGGCTGAAGCAAAGGAGTCAAATCCAGTTGTTTTCATTTCTCTTTTCATATCTTGTCGTGTGCTACAAACTTTACTAAATCATTCATAAATGAATATGGCAAATATGATTTTATTATGCAGAGATATCAATCAGAAACGAAGGCATTAATTATAAATTTCTAACTGAAAAAGGTTGAATAATTTTAGTATTAATGTCTAAAATGTTTTTGGAGAATTAGATCTTTACCATTCGGTCTTTATACGGTTTATATAACTACAATTTATACAATTTCAGGATATCAAGTGTTAAGTTTGATTATTTTACTTGGTATTTAATTTATTTTCATTCCAAACTTGCTATGTTTCTTGATTATTAATAATATTGGATAAAGCTAGGAATATGGAAACAGATTTTTAGTCAGGATATGTGGCAGCTGATATATTTAGTTCTAACCAAACCCAGTTCCTATATGATTAATGCTTTTAAGAAAATAGAATAATTATGTTTGTTCCAAATAAAGTATTGACCTCTGATCTATCTTCAGACAGGATGAGTGCTTTTCAAAATATCTTAGTCATTTTCAGATTTTCGGGTCATTTGAAAATTAGGATAGGGCTAGAATTTGTCGTTTCATCTCTACAGAGTTTACATTTATAAAAGATCTCATTCGGAAATAAAGCGTTAAAAATTAGGACCGCAAAAAATAATAATAAGTGAACGATTGCTAATTTAATTTTTCACAGGAGAGTACACTGGAGAGTTTTTTATTAACGAAAATATGATATGGGGATGGATTTCAGGCAGGAAAATTCACTCATTTAGTCCGGATGTTTTCACTTTCCCCCGCCTCACCCCTTTTTGGAAAGGGAACAGTTGGGAAAGGACAAAAGTTGCGGAAGGGACCAGGAAATACAAAACTGAATGGGGTGAGGGGTGGAAATTCTGAAAAGGTTGTTTACGTCAAGCAATATGTTTACGAATTCTCCATATAAGCCTATGGTGAATTTGGTATCCCCATCTGTTGGCTTATTTACAATTCTCGATTGTTTACTCAGATTTGTGAAAAATAAAAATTTTCAAAACCAATATAAAAGTATTTCGATGAATATCAAATAGTACGGCAAACTTTTTCCAGGTATTTCCATCGACTGAGCGAAGAAGTTGCGAATCAAATATCGGGTCATTGACCCCCTTAGTATCTCCTGGAAATGGGTAATCCGAATATCGAATTTTCAAAATATTTTATAGGGTGAACGATCGAAGATTAGAAAGAAGAGCTTTAACGCTTGGGGCCTTGTAAAATCAACTATTTATTTCATATAAAAACTCGTTAGCTTACAGACGAAGATAGCGAAAGTTTCGTCTGACCTTGTTGAAGAGGTTGATGACCGAATGTGCATGAACTCAGGTGCGTTTTGTTGATGCCCAGTGTTGTATTTCGTTTACTGAAGATCCAATTTTCTTATCACACAGACAGCTCATTTTTAACCACCGGAAAACCCAAGCTAACTATAAAACCTTTTCTGATAAGACTATATCCTATTTAGTTTTGTTTCGGGACTTTTACGGATGTTCTGGTTACTCTTAGTTAAGACATTTGTCTCGTAGAATGTAGCTTTGATAAATTTATTATTTTCTTAAATAAAACAAGTAGATAAGCCAGCAATTGCGATACGTAACTTAGCGAAAACAGATACAGAGAAGATGAGGATTTCCACAATTATAATCAACAGAAAAATGATTTTTAAACAGCGCTAGAAATGGGCAAATTGTTTATGGTAGATATTACTTAAATAGTTTATTACTTTTTTTTAGTGTAGCATCTCTCTTTCTCGATCTTTGCTACAGAATGATATAAATAGCTGATACAAAACTAGACAAGCGCAGAGTAAGAGGCAAGTCAGTTCAACAGATACGGAAGTAAAGAAAAGCGAGGTCGGGGTGAACAACCTGCCTAGATTGGAGTTATGTGAAAGTAGGTGATACAGGGGCTAGAAACAGGTTCGTTATGACGTAATTACGGGTGGATTTTTAAAACAAACAGAATATTGTGTTACAGAATGATGGCAAAATGAGGTCGGAGGTTACATTTTTTACACATTACGTCTTTCCATCTGATGAAAGTTACCGAAGTTTCTATTCAGATTTTTTTTAATTGTTACTATTTTCAGTGCTTGTGATCTCTTTACTTAATAGATTGAGTTCAAATTATACGCGATTCTCTAGCCAAATATCTTACGATTTATCATATTACAAAATAGTGTTCGAAAGTAGATACATTGCTTTAAAGCGGTAGAAGAATAAATAAACATTGATTTTTCCTGCTGTAAGACGATAAAGAGGAGAAATTTCCATTTGAGTATTGTGAATTTATCCGCATACAAATGAACGTAAATTATCGTAATTTTTGTAAATTAAAAAAAATACTTGTTCGTGCCCATTTACTAAGTATATTTTCGACCTCTCTTGACCCATGACATCATCAATCGATGAAACTGTTTGCGAGTTAGTCGAGAATCGATCTTTCTAGAGACTCGCACTCCTATTGGGTCAACGTCCTGAACTTCGGAGGTGTATAGGTTATCTAACAGTGGGCACAGGTGTTAATTGACGTTTTTTAATATCTAGTTATTATAGATAACAAATAGGTAATGCACGTAAACGTTTTATTAAAATAAATTAGAGAATGGTAGGCTAATCACCTTACGGGATGGTCGGTTAAAGAATTTTCGGTTCAGTTTTGCTATTAAGCAGCTGAGGTTATCTACCTGATAGTAACACACTTTCTCTCTAAGTCATCGTCCGCCATTGACCTTGTCTGTCCCGACTTGTCAAACCTGCTTGTATCGTCGGCACTACAAGCATCAAGGGCACTGTTGCTTGCATCAACGAGATACTTTAGTAAGAGGTCTTTCAACTCCAGACTAGCTCTACTACATACCTACAACTTCTGGCCATGACCGGGTGAAGAGATATCAAAACACTCTCATCTCTCACTCTGGAAACCCACGCAGCTGTTATTTATTTATTTTTTTTTATATAAACATCTGCGGAAGGGATACAACTCCCCGAAATTCCGTTTGGAGAAAAGACCCCTTCCGTGTTGAGGGAGGGGGTTGTTTATTTCGTTTCCGTAAAAGGGAGAGGGGATCACTTTTCCTTTTCAATGCCAGGTGATAGACGGCAGCTGGACCAAAAAGCAGGAACCGATGATATTTTCCGGTTGTCATAGTCATAGGATAGATTCATCCCGGTCCTGTGATGAAATGGGTAGTCAGGCAATGAGTCAAGGACCGGAGGATGGCCTCAGTTCAATGACCAGTCTCTCAAACCGAGTGAAAGTAAAGTATTACAATGACCTGTGTGAAGTTACCTCTTCCGATCGGCTTCTATTCCCTCTCCCTCGTGTCCAAAGAAAGTGCTAACCTCTTCAATTACCTCTTCTCCATTGAATAGATATAACCATTCAATTTTCTCGTAAATTTTTCCCCTCAACGCTCTTTAGCTAAATATTAAATTTTGATAGACTCTCGTAGTAACTCTCTTGTTAAATTTATTACATTGTAGTAGAAGCCAGTCCGTTAAAAAGAGATTTATAGCTAATAAGGCACAAATAGGAGAATCAATATAAAAGCGTCAACATGTTTATTGGCGATTTTTCTGTTCTCTTTTCCGATCTACTTTCTCCCTTAATGAATTAAAAAATCATTAAGAGGAAAATAGATCGGAAAAGCGAATTTAACATGTATTTTCTAGATTAAAAACTCTCGATTCACAGGACATCTCAATTGAGGACATTCAATAAAATCACGTGCCGTTCTAAAATGGGACAAGCATCACGAGAAATCTCACGTGTCCTTTATAGGGAAGGAAGTAAAGGATAATGCTATAAAAACCAGCAAGGAAAAGTTAATTTGCCCTTGAAATTCGTCCAATGACCCACGTGTGGATGCAAAGATGGCAAACGATAGTAATTAAAACTGGTTAAAGTTATATACTTCCTGTATTTAGCTGCGCCCTTTATATACGTGGAGATTTAGTAAACAATACAAGGTCGCAGTCAGACGATGACCGCGCCTGGGTCATCGTAACACTTTCACTCGGACCATATAACGGAGGTGAAAGGTGGTCGATGACCCCGGCTTCAGATTTTGAACCGGAAGAGAATCAAATTATATGCTTTTAATTACATAATGTAATAGAACGTCGACGCCCTCGAAACAAGTCAGGTTAACTTCACTGTTATCCGTTTTTAATGTCTTTTCGATGCCAAAACAATATTACTTCATAGCTCTTAACAGATATGCCCTTGTGCCCAGTAAGCTTTTCGATTGTTTACAGAATGAGATATAGGAAGAGCATTGCGAAGGAGTTCGTTGACTCACTATTCTTCAGTCGGTTCATTCACATGGTAACTATGGCGATCGCCAGCTTTCGGGGGTAGAAAATGGGGTAGAGGCAGACCGATCGATATACAGAGTTACACCTGAAACGTCCATTACTATTCCGAGCATTCTTAAAAATCTTATAAAGAGCAATGAAAGTTTTTACTCTTATTTTTAGTATGTTGAATGTACGAGGACGTTGCCCCGAATCACGTGAAGTATCGAATCGATACATCACTTCCCAATATCGTGTGGCCATGAAAACATCATACGGAGGGTGGGTAGAAGGGTTGTTGACATCGTTGTCGCACTGGAAAGCTGAAGTGGGCAGGGGCAGCTTGCCAATCTGTTTATTGCTGCGACGCCACAAGCAGAGTGCGTTGACCCACATATCCGAGGAATGCTATAGCAACGGGCGATGTCACTGCACCCTGACAAATCTTAATATCGATTGATACTCTGTTAAAGTTGTCTTCGTACTGTTTTCTATATTTAGCGCCCACCAGAATTGATATGGCGTGAACAGCATTTACCTTGAATATCGAGCAACCTTTTGATACTACACCTAGCCTATACCAAAATATATTCTTTTCTCTTTTATTTTTACAAGCTATTAACGTATCTCTGTGCCAGATGATGTTTTTTTGCTCGTGCGGGATAGAACTTTTATATATTTAGTAAAATTAAGCTGTCTGGAAGAAATATTTGGCGTTTTTAACGAATTAAATCTCCGTTTGTAGTCGTATGGATGAAAAAAGCCAGCCGGGTTAGTACACTACATGAGTCAAGGTCAAGAGAGAGAGAAGAGGCGACTCTGGGTTGGTTCATCGTTATGTCCTTGGAAGGGTAAATTGAGGGGTCAGAGGAAAACGACTTCTTTACCTTGACCTTGACGTTCCGACCGGAGGCTATAAAAAACCGAAGGAGGTCACAAAAATTTTGGCAGTGGTGCGCTTCGAATCCAAACTGACCCTCACTTTCCACTAAAAAGTGTAAAATTGTCCCCTTTGACCTCTAATTCACCCCGAAAGATATTTGTCCGACTGCTCGACCAATTTGTTTGTTGGGAATTTCCGCGTGGCGGGTTGCCCATTGTCCGGCGCTGACCCTTCACCCCGGACCCCTTTCCCCGAAGGAGGGAAAACTTCCTGTTTGTGAAAGTGGTAAACACTTTTGACACAAAAACATATTTAGTACGCGTATAATTAGCGATTTCGGACGGGGCCGCGATTTCTTGGAAGGCAGAGGAGACCGAATGACCATTAGTAAAACAAACAGCGGTTCTATGAAGAGAGTGCGTTGACACTAACAGCCGTGCACTTCGTTATCGATCTTATACGCCATACGACTTCGCACAGGGTCGAACTAGACGCGCAAAGGCAGAGGTGAACGGCTCCCTAGTTACATGACACACTGGCAAACTGTATCAGCCTATACACGTGGTCGGGTATCGGTCAGTGAACCCTCTTCAGACCAGACGTTTTGGGGAGGAGCCAAGCCAAAGCTCGACCAATAAACGAATAGAGAAGAGTGTCGTCACGCGGCACCACCGATCCGCCATTGGTCGGATCGGCCTCTCCTATCCGGTGGATGGACGACATGGAAAATAATCACAAAATAATAAACGTGAACTTGTCCGGTGGTAGGGAAAATGCCCTGCTTTCTCTGTGGCCTACGAAACAATCCACGATAGGACCGGTTTTCTAGGCTTTATCCGCTTCACCTGACTGCAGCCAACTTCGACTAAACAGGCAGTCAGTCTACTTTCACTGTCATTCGGGACCTTGAAACTGACTTGGAGAGTTGTAGCTTTGCCTTCCCGTTTTTGATAGCGTTGCTGTTGGTGTTGTTACTTAACTATATACATAGGATTAAATGTGTTGAAGGTTCGGATTTTATTCTGACATTATGATTCTCAGCGAAAAAGACCTTCAGCTTCTAAATTCGCTGCCTCCTTCGGAGCAGGATTCGGATAAGAAGGACATTGATTTGAAAATAGGTAAATTTTTGCTCTCTTCTCTATCCCTCTCCCTTTTTTTCCTTGTGTTTTTTAATAGCAGATTCCAAGGTTGCCAATCTCTATCGGATTTTGTTTACCGATTATTAACGTCGAAAGTCCAAAGATTTTTCTAAGTGCGTTAACCTGCACTGATAACTTGCTCGAGAGGGGCATTGACCCATCGGGCCGATGCCTGTTTTTTTATATTTGTATATGTTTTTTGTAGTAATATTAAAAGGTCAAGGTTATTATATGTATTTTAATATTTTACAAATATTTTTCTCTTTGCAGAATTTGATGGTACAACAGTTTTGTGTCGTGTCTGTGGTGATAAAGCCAGTGGATTTCATTATGGTGTCCATTCTTGTGAGGGGTGCAAGGTCAGTAACCTTTGACCTTTAATTAAAAAATTATTTTAACGTATATTACGGTCTTGCTTATCTATCTGGTATTAAAATCTAAACGATTTAAAGATAAGGCGTATTTAGTTTACCCAATTGTCATATTCGCATGTGATGAAAAATCGGAGAAAATATTGTGAAGCTGTAGTTTCAAAAAGCGTGCCCGTCTCTGTCTATCGATTAAAAGGACCCGATGGCCAAATCCGAAAGGTCGGGAAAAAAGCGCTTTCTCGTACGCGTTCTCCTAAACCGGGTAGGATTCGCGGAATCGGCCACCCTCTAATTATCTTATTGGTTTGTTTATGATGGTTACCAAAGCAACGTGTAGAACAGGTGCATGCAAGTAGATCCTGGAACCAATCAGGAGAGCAGATCCCATTTAGTCATTCGCCCTTGAAATAGTCCGTCAATGAACATAGGTGAATGACCGCAACAGGTTCTTGGCAAGTTTCCAGGGACGAGACGGGTTCAATGACCATCGGAACTCCGCCGCTTCCATCATCTCACCTTGTGCTACATTTCCTAACCATACCTATAACCACACTTCCCTGAATTCGAGGTATACATTTTGCATCGGGTCGTTGAACCGCAATTAAATCACGTGACTACGAAAGTGATTGGTCGGGAGAGTTCGCGGCAGCATTTTTCAAGTTCAAGGGTAAAGGGGTTGAATGACCGAATGGCCTGCACTGCCAGGAATCTTGTTTACAATTGCGTAAGACACCGGACATGAGCCAGCTCCTCTGCGAATATTCCGTAACGTAAGAGCATATTACCGCTGGCTGTGCGATATTTGCAATCGTTATTAGCCTTGTTTTGAGTAGTGCGAGTTTAGAGAAGACTCGGGCATTCTCTAAAACGTCGCGGATTTTTCCAGGTTTGTTTAGCTTTATTATGTAATTTGCCGATTATCTCGAAAATCGAGCCATTTTTATTTGTTAATTTTTATATTTAGTCATTTTGCAATTAAATTAGGATTTGTTACGTTAATTTAGAAAAGTGGAGATTGTATAATCGTACGATAAATATTACGACGCGTTGCGATTGGTTAAAACTCATTCAATCATCGTCAAATCAACCAATGACGACGTCACCTGAAAACCCGCTTGCAGATGTCAGTGGCAGCCAATGAAATGACGACACCCGTACATAGTTCGCGGCATATTTCTAGAGAGTTCAACGTCTTCTATTGACCTAACTTTTCAGGCCATCGAGGTCAATGAACTCTCCAACTAAGTCATCTATGGAGGCAGTTTTTTCATCACGTTTTTGAGCACGAGAGTCGCACTTGCCTGACTGGTGGGGGGGAAGCTTCGGCTGAACTTGAATGCTGCCTTGTGGCTTGTGACGTCAGTGCACCACTTTTACTTTCGTTGGAAACTGTGTCATCCTGTCCGGTCATCGACCCCAACCGGGGGCCGGGTAAGCGGCGCATGCGCATCTAGTTACGTAATGGTTTACCCATAATGAATCCGTCCTGGTGAAAACTGGTAAACAAGGCGGTGTATGACCTAAATAGTTGTTTTATTCCGTTTAGTTTCCTAAAGTGCTCCGATCGAGTCGGAAGTACCTTTTAAATAATGGTCGTTTCTTTAGTTGATAAGGCCGCTTTAACCAATAACTTGTGTAAAGTTATAGAAGATCATTTTATGCGTATTATGCAGGGTTTCTTCCGAAGAAGCATCCAACAGAAGATACAGTACAGACCGTGTACCAAAAACCAACAATGTTCGATCCTTAGGATAAACAGGAATCGATGCCAATATTGCCGACTTAAGAAGTGTATAGCAGTGGGAATGTCCAGAGACGGTGAGTAAAAATAGTCAATTTTTCTCCTATAATCCCAGCAAAACCGTTAAATGTAGCATCTTCCGTTGTATGGGTGTGTTGTAGGGTTCAATGACCGGCCACCCTAAGTCGGACATGTTGAATTGCATAAGTGCTACCTAATGCTTCTACCCTGTTGATACGTCTCCGGTTTTATAACTTTTACAATCGTTTTCTTTTATATTATTTATTTAAAACTTTAATTTTCACTATTAAAATTCGAAATATTAAATATATATTAGAAATATAATAGCAAAATGAATGTATTAATGGTAGATGTTAATAGAGCATAACGGGTCAGGAGAGTCGGTGATGTTGAAACTTGCGACTAAAAATAAGACTATCTTTAGTTGTAGTTATTCTTCATCTCTGCAAAAGTTAACTCTCCTGTGTACCGAGATTTTTTCAAATTAGCTGCTTCGGTCGTGGGCGAAGCAATTACACTTGCGTCATCGGTGGTGTTAAAATTTTAATGGCTATTCCGGGTCATATACTAGGAAGAGCTGACTCGATATATTTAGAGAGCCTCGCCATTTTTAATCATAGCGTTACCCGGAATTCGGTGATGGCGACGACTTTCTTCGCAAAGTACAGTACAATCGGGTTATTAATTGCTTGGAATGCGCCTTAATGTAATATTTTAGTGGCATTGACGGTTGACATTTTGCTCCACTAGATGGCAGACTTTCACCTTGCAAAAGAGCCATTTACTTCCTGGCATTCCTCCCCCGAGCGGTCCCCCGTTGTTTACGTTCTCTGTTCAAGGTCACCATTTGACTGGAAGCTAGCGTAGGCGCTTTTCCTGCAGCGCATACGCCGGTTGCATCATACCTATCAGGAAATCCTGCGTACGTGGCTGGCTCGGTACATTTGCGTCTGATATGGACGATGGCAAAACTATCGATCCGTCTGGAATAAAACTCGTGTCTTCTAATGCGTTCGTAGCTCGTTAGGTGGCAGCACAGTCCGAAAGGGGGTAACTGGGTCGTGGGGAGTGAGAAACAAGTTCAAGGCTACGCAGTTCTATGTTCGTCGGTGACGCAGTTGGCCATCATGTGACCGTCTCCGAGCTTGTTTATCATCCATAAACTACTTTCACCCCGCATTCTGTGGAAGACAAGCGCAATGACCAGTATTCTAAGCAGGTTATTAACGCGCCGAACGAATACCCAACCCGGACGGAAGGTTGTTAGAAATGAAACTTGTAAGATACGGTTACGGTAAGAAACATAGAATTTTGAAACCGGGAAACGAAAACTAATCCGCTTTCGTTTTATTACAGCCGTACGTTTCGGACGTGTACCTAAGAGGGAGAAGGCTAAAATATTGGCTGCTATGCAAAAAGTCAACGCCTGTTCGCAGGAGAAGGCTCTCAATGCCGAACTGGAGGACGAAATGAAGCTCTTGACGATGATCGTTACCGCTCACGAGGAAACATGCGATTACACTCGTGACAAAGTGGCCACCCTGGTGGAAAGAGCTCAATCCAAACCCATCTACACTCATTGTCCTCCTCATTTGGTAAGTATCTACGCCGTTTAATAATATATTCACTCGGGCAAAGTTCTCGTTTATTTCGATAGTTTCGAATTTCCCAGGAATGTGACTTACTTAATTATCTCGAGTACGTAATAAACATAACCTTGACGCATCCCTGAAAATGTAGTGAAAGTGCAAGGTCACTCCGTTATCCGATATAGGATCGATTATGTACCGGTACAGGTATTGACCTTGATTTAAAGAAGGGGAAAAATATCGTTCTCGGATTCTGCGCTACGAAGGAAGTTGTGAAATCTGTATTCTAGATATGGCAGAAGAAACTTTATTTTTTGCGGTTTATCGTATTCGCCCGCGCAATAGAAATAACTAGATTATCAATGATATCTTTCGATTGTAAACAGGGTGACCTTGCATTCAAAGTCAACGGTTCACCTGTTTTCTAAGTGCTTTTTATTACTTGTTGTTTATGCCATTGGTGAAAACGTACGATGACATATGTGGGTCAAGGACGGTATTAACTGACCATTGTTTTTGTTCCCTGTTAGGCATGCCCGTTGAATCCCGCACCACATCCTCTCGATAATGGAGGCGGTTCAAGAATTATGGAAGATTTTTCGGAACGTTTCTCACCAGCCATTCGAGGTGTTGTGGAGTTTGCCAAGCGTCTGCCCGGTTTCAGTTTGTTGGCGCAAGACGATCAAGTTACTTTGTTAAAGGTTTGTTTTTGTCCTTGATCCTTATTTGTTGATTCACGCTATTTTGTAGTCATCATTCGTGGAATTCGTAATTCTCATAAGTCTATATCCGTCTTTTCATTCCAGGCTGGCGTCTTCGAGGTTCTTTTAGTGAGATTGGCTTGTATGTTCAATTCGGAAGCTAATTCTCTAATCTGTCTTAACGGTCAAGTGTTGCGAAGAGAAGCTCTGCATTCTGCTAGCAATGCCCGTTTTCTTCTGGATTCTATGTTTGACTTTGCCGAACGTTTGAACAGTCTCCAGTTATCTGATAGTGAATTGGGACTCTTCTGCGCCGTGGTTGTTATCGCAGCTGGTAAGTAGTGACATTTTACCTCACACTGTCCCAATGTACAGTGTATGAATAAGCTGATCTCTTTACTCTTATTTAACAGATCGACCAGGCTTAAGAAACGTAGATTTAGTTCAGAAAATTCAGAAAAAGCTAACCGACATTTTACAGAAAGCAATCATCAGTAAACATCCTCATAATCCATCTATATTTAACGAACTGATGAAAAAGATTCCAGATCTTCGTACTCTCAACACATTACACTCAGAAAAACTTTTAGCTTACAAAATGGAACCAAGAAATACTTCTGCTACAGCTACTAGCCCTAGCACCTATCCGGATATCCAAGATGCTTGGAGCCAGTACTCGGCTATGGTGGTATCTCAAGAACATCAGTTAGAAGATAATCGATGTGCCTCACCAGGCCAACAAAGTCAACACAGTGGTAGCACAGCTTGCAGTGAGTGGAGCACCTCAGATTCCAAAGACGAACACGATCCTTTTGGCAGTCCCCAATCTGTCGGAAGTGGTATGTCCACAGATGAGGTCAAGAGTCCCATTAGATCATCATCTTTCTCTAGCAGCAGAAGTTTTGATACTGATAGTGTTTGGCCTGGCGAAATGGTTCAACCTACCGAAAATCAACAATCTGTTAAAAGAACGCGTGAAACCAATGGAGTCGAACATGGATGCAGTTCCGGGGACGAGTGCTATTATAGTGAGAGCCCTATGAAAGGCTCTGGATATACAAAAATCCGCCGTGTCGATTCTCCTACAGACTCTGGTATTGAAAGTGGTAAGGAACACGGGCACAGTACCACACCTACGACATCAGTATGTTCTAGTCCTAGATCGGCTTTGGAAGAAAAAGTAAAAGACTTTCTAGATTCCGATAATGTAGAGAAACACGATAGCACAGAAGACATGCCAGTTCTAAAGAGGGCTCTCCAAGCACCACCACTGATTAATACAAATATGTTAATGGATGAAGCATATCGCAATCATAAAAAATTCAGGGCAGCCAGGAGGGAATCGGAAAGCCCATCGAGCCCCACCATCGCCAACATGTCGTTGGCTAGCACCCACAGCACTTTGGTGAAAACATTAGAACAAGCACCGCGTTATATGAGCGAACAACAATTGAAAAGAACTGATCTCATTCATAATATCATCATGAGAACGGAATCAGTCCCGCAAGAAGGTTCATCAAACAATCAGGTAAACAAATGCCCTCCCGGTTTCTACATTCCACATAGCAATGCACCAAACTACTGTGCCACTTCCGTCTCCTGGCCCATGGTAAATGGTCAATCCAACGGTAACGTACAGGTTCGTCCCAATTTTATGAGTCTTGATATTCCTCAAGGAGTGACAACTGCAAGCTGTCCGTCTTCGCAGTCGGTCCAATCTCGTATCCTGTATGAGCATCGTTCTCCTCCACCATCAACCAACCTAGTCATCCCTCCTACATCACCCACAGGAAATCAAATGGAAGTTCGTATACCTTCCAACCCTTCGCCCGCACCGCAAGCAAACTTCACCGAAATGATGGACGCTCAACCTTTGAACCTATCCAAAAAATCGTGAGTCTAAACAAGAACTTTCTTTGGGACTCCCGATGATAACGACGTACAGATCCATCGATCCTAATGTCAGTCGCGTGCTCTTGCGAACTCCAAACGTCTCGAGACCGAGCACCACCAATACCAATCACCAACCACCACCCATTTGTTGTAAATAGTTACGTTTTCCGTTTTTTGTACCTTAGCATTGTAAAATGTTTTACGGAGGCTGATGGATACCAGCTTCATCTGGTGATTGTACAAAGTGCTAAAAATAGAGTTCAAATGGGAATGGAGAACGGGACGTTAAGTAGGTATCTGATTGTAAATATTTCCTTTTCATCCTAGTATAATATCAGAAAAAATATTACTGAAAAATATATATATATATATATAAATATATATAAAAAATCATTAACTTAAAACGAAGAGTGAGAAGAGTGCAAGAATCCCAAAACCTCCTTTTCCCTTTCTTCCATTATGTGATGTATTATTATGTTCAGTGTTCCATCAGCAGTATTATATGGATCGCTGTTGTGTAGTACATATTTGTCTTTGTACTTCTGTTCATTGGAAATTCATTATTTAACTTAGTGTACAGTGTCTGGTGTTGTGATCGTGTATCGAATTCGTGTTCTTGCAATAATAAAGATTTTTTTCTTGGAATGGCGTATTCTTTATTTAATCGTCTACCTCTACCCTACTAAATCGAATCAGCCCGAAACGTCTACACTGTCTGTAGGCCTTCTGCAACTGCGCTTTATGGAAAATTCCGAGTAAAAACAATCGATTTTGACATTAAAAATTCCATCGATTATATCAACTATTTTAATTACGTTACAAATGAGATTTGATTAAAAATGTCGGATAGAATTCTCGTTTAATTCAACTTGACCTTTTCAACTTTGAGCTTGAAAACATTGCGTAAAGTCTAGTTACTATAGTAACCGCGATTATCGACGTCAATTTGGAAATTTCAGTTTGTTAAAGAAATTCCTCGAATTTCCTAATAAAATATGGAGATTCGTCATTTGGCAATTACGCGAATTTAAAATCCACCTCAACTATGGAAATTTTGGCCAAACGTTTATTAACGCTATCGGTATTCGAAATATTTTACGAACATTATCGTTCTTTAATTACGTAAATTTCAAGTACTGTACAGTAAATACGCAATTACGTTTCAGGGTCGCCAGACATATTGAATTCCCGGTAATTATAACAACACAGAAGCGCGAGAATCGATTAACAGGTAATTTTATTAATAAAAAAATAATAATAATTCCGGCAATTTAAACCATGCCAATTCTACTTTCCAGTCACTGGAGAAGGGGCATATTGGCTTTTAGCCTGTTTAACACCCCAGCCAAAAAAGCGAATAACCAATAAATTCGTTCCCCCTTCTGGCTTATTGCCCTGTACATTTTGGTCCAACCTCATCGATTAACCGAGTCGACAAAGAAGTCACGTGTACTACACCCTCTCTGACATCATCACGTAGCGAAGCGGCGAAGGACGTTTATCAGGAGTAATTCTCACTGCCACCGTCAACACTTCAAGGTCTGCCGGATATTTATCTGTCGAGAACATCGCATCAACAACTTTACTTCAATATTAAGTAAATATATTGCCATCAGGATAACAGATAAAATATTAAAAGCATTGCTTTTTTTTTATTATTATTATTTATTTTTTTCCAGTCGCCAACAGATAAACGGCTGTGTCTATAAATAAACCAGTCACACGGAGCTAGGCTTCTGGTTAATTAAATGGCGAAATTCAATCGAGTTGCGAAAACCTCGATTCCGACCGAATTCCACAATTTAAGGCGGTTTACGTAATTTCGAACGGGGACCCCTACCGGTGAAAAACGATTAAATTGAAAATTTAATCCAAATTATGTCACGCGATCATCTATAAAATGGTTAATTATTCATATCATACCCAATTAATTTTAGACGGACAAATTAAATATTTTTGGTAACGTATACGAGTATAAATACGTTCGTACAATAAAAGTAGAAAATGAAACTTTAGCGCAATTATGGCTCCGGGATACCGATTAAAAGTTTCGACAGATTAATGAGAAATTTTATTATTTACGTTAAATTCAATTTTTTTTTAAAAAATCATTAACGAATAGAAACGGAACGTAAATTCTTTATAATTTACATAAAATAGTGTTTAAAAATATAAAGTTAAATTTAACTCGAAATGATTTCAATTTTAAGAATTAAAATGGAAACGATTTAAATAGTATCGTTTCTCCTTACTGGTGTTTTTGAAAGAAACAAAACGGCGTTGTTTTTTAATTCGCGAATTTCACCTTGAAATTTTGTTTTAAATTCCAAATTACGTCAATCGATAATTAAGTTTATCGCGTATAGATGGCGTACGAATTTTCTGGCGAAAAGCCAATATGGCGTGAAATATTTTTTTCTCCCTGACCTCTGTTAAAACCTCGAAGTCTTTCGAGATGTCAAGGTCAGAGAAGAATAATTATTCTTTTTTTTTCTATCTATTTTTCGATAAGAAAATATCTTCTTCCGTAAACATTTCCATAACAGTACATCCGAAAATCTTTAATTTCGCGATATATTTAAACAAAAAAAAAAAAAAAATTATATCAAAAACCAAATTAGATTAAAACTGTAAATATTTTTTTTAAATGTCGGTAGATCAGGATATATACATAAAGATTGTGTAACCGATTGCCTCATTGTAACCTTGAAATTTATCCTTTAAACTTTTATTTTTATCATAGTTAGATGGATTCGGTAACGGTGATTCAACATGGAAAATACTTCGATATTCTGTCCAGAAAAATATTATTTCTCGAGAATTTTGACCTCTTTGATTCAGTCAACGAACTATGAGGCCTTAGAGGGTGTATATGGGGTCAGCGAACTGACGACAGTTAGGACACTGGACAAGACGAACAAAGGTTAAACTCGGCGGATATTATTTACCGCGTATCTTTAAGCACAAAAACCGAAATTTCGGTTATTATTTATCGAAGTTTTCTCAAATATTTCCTTTTTCCTAAAAGTTAATTCAGATATATAAGAATTTATATCTCTAACGGAATTAATTAAGACGAGACGTATTGATTTTTATGGAATATTTTTATAGGGCCAATCCGTAGAAACGGATTGAAATGAAAATTTCGGCATTTCCAGGCCTCTCCAGAATGGGTGCATTGCACCTGTTGAAGAAATGTGCTGCAACAATCTATAATATAAAGCATTTTAACGGCTATCGATTAAAAAGTTAACAATAATCTGTTGCAGATAATATAATGTAATAAAATAATGCAACTGCACGTGTATTGCCATACGGTATTAAAAAAGCACGTGTTCAATTTTATGGATTTTGATTAATTATTGTTTTAATAGACAAAAGCGAATGGAAGTTATTAAATTTCACAACGACTCGATTTGATACGAATTGGCCGTTTAATATTTATATACTTGGTATACTTATGAGGATTTTATTTTAAGAAACATTATATGACGTAATCTCTCACGAAATTCGCACCAAGAGAATAAGAGGGGGGTAACTTTTACTGGTCTAATGATCATCATTAGAGAGGCACATCACCTCGACAGAGGCAGCTGAGAAATATTAAAGATCATTCCATTTCTATAAAGACAGGTGTTAAGCTATAGTTTTACGATCATTTCGCTGTATTAACGAAATAAATAAAACTATTACGAAGAATATTCGTATCACAATTATTTTTTTTTTTTCGTTCCTTTTATGCAACTGCGGCCCAGACTGCATTTACTGCGTTCTATTCTATGCTAGATACAAATTTCGGGTCTTTCTCTATATTAGGGCCTATATGCCCTAGTATGCACCGGGTTTGCATACTATTTATAAATTCTGGCACAGAACCAAATTAGTCCACTTCGGCCCCAATTCTCTCATAACGTGTTGCGAAATTTTTAAATCACTTTCGCTTTGAAGATTTATTAATGGGCCATTTATGTTAGCCGATTATTAATTTAATAACAGAGACGGTTACGAAATTTTACAGCGAAAAAAAAAAAAATAGTAAATAAAATAAAAAGCAGTCTATGAATAATATAAATCCTCGACGATGTTATTATTTAATTATAAAGCTATTTAATATTCGCAAAGAAACTCTTATTATATAACATGTTATAACTTAAATGTCAGTTATACAAGTGGAAATTATCGTTATCGAATTGATCGTCTACTAGGATTTGACGTCACGTGACTGGACCCGTTTAAAAAATTCGTATTTATTTATTTAAACGATAGCGAACATTAATATAGATTATTAGATATAAACCAATTAAATATTTGTCAATGACGTCATACGATATAAAATACTGTATTAATTATAAAAACATTTTAATACTATTTTTATGTTTATGTAATAGAAATTTACGTTTCTAAATGTGAAAATTTTTGTATACCGTACTTTAAAATTTAAATAATAATAATAATAATGTTATTTATTATAACGTAATAATTAAAATAAAGGAAAAATTGTAACATTCTGTTTTAAAACCTGCTAATTTACAACAAATAAGCGGATAAAAATTTAAATAATTTAATATTGGAAAATCGCTTATTATTATTATTATTAAAGATAAATTATTACAAGTTATGTAATTTTTATATTTTTAAAACATTTCTTTTTACAATTATCATCCATTTGTATATTAATTAATTCGGAACATAATAAAGATAATAAGAAAATATTTTAAATATTTAAATACAGTATGATTTTGAATATTTATCGATCGCATTTTTCATTTGAGATTGTGTGATTTAAAATTTGAAATATTCGAAAGGTTAGACTAAGATTTTACGATAAACTTTCGACTTAATATTCAAAATACAATTAGGATTATTACAGAGAGTTGGAACGAGAAAGTAATTAGCAAATATTAAAAATCCGTTAATGCGGGACGGAAATCAGAAAGATGGGGAGATAAAAACGGAGAAAGATGGAATAAGTCTAAACAATATATCATTTAATAGCATCCTGTACACGAATCGTTTGTGTCAGCCCCAAATATTGGCCTCACAGCTGTCCAGGTGAATGACCTGTATTAACGTCCTGTTTTACCGTGAGTGCGCATTGTTTTCCTTGATTGTAGAGCACATCAGTATATTAACTATTTTAATGTTTTCTCCCCAGATGCTTTTTGTATCTTTTTCAATACCCATTTTTTTCTAATCTTCGTTCCCGAAAATTTATCGTAGATGCTTCTAACAACGGAAGATGGCGCTAAATTGGAGTTCAAATTAGGGCACGTGACAACACGTGACGCAGCGTGTTTCCAGATAATCGAAAACTGTACACCGCAACGTCATTGTTTTACTCATCACATGACCGGCGTAATACAGAAAACCTTACTCATCAATAATGTCGAGCAACACATGACTAACAAATAAAAGATCCTTTAATCGAAAATAATGAGTTTAATATGTACATCTCGGTTCACATTTGATTTATTCGAAACGCATATAAGCAATGTAATTAACAAAATAAAATGTTTGATAAATGCTTTAGAAGCTTATATATAAATTTTTAAATACGTAAAAGTGACGACCGTCTTATACAAATTTGTTACAAATTCCTCAACGGCTACTTCTGTTAAGTCCATTTAACATTTCCTTGCCGTCATATAAATTAGTAACTACATTCTCAATCTTTCGTAATTATTTTTGTATTCGACCTTTACCAATTATTATTATTAAATTCTATATAACATATGCAGCGGTTATGAGAATAGGAATGCGGTCATTCTGGCTAATGCATCTAACGAGTAACAAAAAAGAGAGGGGAAAAATAAGCAAAAGTCGCTACAATTATCCGCAAAAGAATGATTCTTGGAGGAAATATATTGACCTATCAATAAATAAAATACTGAACAGAAATGGTTTAATTCATCTAATTGACTAACAAGCTTAAGGAAAACGAGATATGTTAACCGAAGAAAAATAGTCGATTCCGCAATATTGACAGATGTCGGAAACATGACTCAAAAATGTTATTGCAAATTTCGGTAATGACGTCAGTATTTCGAAATCTTGTAGGCGTGTTACTGCACTATCGTAAAGGTGACTTTTATTAGGCCAAATCGAAAGATGTTTTATATACACACGTCCCGAAATACGCAATAAAACGTGCTAATGGCCGACGTCTCGATTTTACCGGTGTCGCCATCTAACAGAGATGATTGTAACTGATCATAAATAATTTAATAAAAAAATTTCACAACTAACTACATAAGCATTTTTCTTTTATTAATTCTACAAATACCACAGAAATAATTTTTCTTTTCTAATCTAAAAACTTTGATCAATCTGTCAACAATATTCATGGAAAAATCAATAATAATAATAATAATAATAACAATAATAATAATTTCACAGGATGATACTTTTCCAAAAAACACTATTTTAATAGAGGCTGATTATAAAAGTAATTTTGTTTACAATCAATCCTTGGTTACAGAATGATTGCTTTTAGTATGCTACGAAAACAGACATTGTTCTTACATCTTTGTCTGTTTTGCATCATGCACATAATATATATTTAGACAATTAGCACTAAGTACTCAAATACCTGATGAAGATAAGAGATTAATAAAGTGTGAGCTGATTTGCTATTGTTTTATTAGAATTGAAGAAACTAGTGTTTATCCTGTTTGAATTTACAGAAATAAAATCAAATAGTGATACATAATATTATATATTTTGATAATTTAAACTTGAATAATTATGCAATTTAACTAATTATAAACTTTATGAATAGGAATGTTTATGTTCATGTCTTTTAGTTTGTATTAAACTGGCAATAAGCTGTATGTCGATGCAAGTACCAATTGTTATCGTGAATGGTTACCAGTTCTCCGACTACGTCTTCCATGTTTCCGTTGTGTTTGATAAGGAGATGATGATTGAGGGCTCTATTGCTGAATCCCATTTCAATCAATTGGTTCATGGCCGAAGGAGGTGGAGGAGGAGGAGGAGGAGGAGGAGGAGGAGATGATGGTCTTGGGTTTTCTTGGTTAGACTAAATACGTATAGATACGGAACATAACATTATTCGATATCTAAAAATTCGCTTATTTGAAACATCTAATTACTTACATCATTTCTATTCATGCCAGAAATAACTGCTCTGGCAGTGTTATATACAGAAGCAGCTGCAGTAAGAGCATTAACCAGACTTTCAGGCAAAACTTGTACCATTCTATAAATTAAAATTCAAGTTTTACTATAATACCCTTTATTTAAGTTTATAATATAAACTTTATAACTGCTTTATTAAATACCTTTCTTCATTAGGAACAACATCTACTCTCAGGTTTGGAGTCATTCCATTACTTATATTTTCATTTGTGTGGGAAAATTGCTACAATAATAATAAAAATTTAGTTACACTCGAAATGCTGTCACTTCATTTCATTTATAATTACAAATTCGATGAAGACTTACTTCAATTTCTGCATTAATATAATTGCTTAAATTAGATGAATCTGGAACTTGAGATGCCTGTTTATCAGTTTCCAAATCATTTACAGATTGATCCAATTGAATTAAATTTTGCAAATGAGATTGTTGATTGTTATCTTTCTTATCTTGACTTTTGGTTTCTTGAGAGGCAGCAGCATCTTTCATTGATGAAGTATTTCCATTATTAAGATTATTGACAGAAGGAAGAGAGTCTGTACTTGCTCTCCTTGTTGATGGCAAGCTGTATATTTCTGTGAAGTTTTCTGTAATAGTTTCTTCGTCTAATGCAGGAGGAAATTCTATATGAGACATTAATAATAGAATCATGCAATTAATAAAAAAAAATTAAACTAGTATTTATAGTTTTTATAAACTAAAAATTTTAAATAATTGAACAGAAGTGAATATTAAAAATTTACCTTTTTGTAATGAACTAGGCACTAGTGGTATATCCATATTATAACAAACAGGTTTCGGTACAATTACAAATTCAGTCTCTGATTCAGAGCCAATTGCATTCAACACACTGACAGTATCATCACTTTCAGATCCTATAAGATAGCAATTAATCTAACATAAGATTAATATAAATACAAATTAAAAGTCTTCTTTTTTATTTAAATATTACTATTTTTATATTTTTTTCCAGCAAGATATAAANAATCGATTAACAGGTAATTTTATTAATAAAAAAATAATAATAATTCCGGCAATTTAAACCATGCCAATTCTACTTTCCAGTCACTGGAGAAGGGGCATATTGGCTTTTAGCCTGTTTAACACCCCAGCCAAAAAAGCGAATAACCAATAAATTCGTTCCCCCTTCTGGCTTATTGCCCTGTACATTTTGGTCCAACCTCATCGATTAACCGAGTCGACAAAGAAGTCACGTGTACTACACCCTCTCTGACATCATCACGTAGCGAAGCGGCGAAGGACGTTTATCAGGAGTAATTCTCACTGCCACCGTCAACACTTCAAGGTCTGCCGGATATTTATCTGTCGAGAACATCGCATCAACAACTTTACTTCAATATTAAGTAAATATATTGCCATCAGGATAACAGATAAAATATTAAAAGCATTGCTTTTTTTTTATTATTATTATTTATTTTTTTCCAGTCGCCAACAGATAAACGGCTGTGTCTATAAATAAACCAGTCACACGGAGCTAGGCTTCTGGTTAATTAAATGGCGAAATTCAATCGAGTTGCGAAAACCTCGATTCCGACCGAATTCCACAATTTAAGGCGGTTTACGTAATTTCGAACGGGGACCCCTACCGGTGAAAAACGATTAAATTGAAAATTTAATCCAAATTATGTCACGCGATCATCTATAAAATGGTTAATTATTCATATCATACCCAATTAATTTTAGACGGACAAATTAAATATTTTTGGTAACGTATACGAGTATAAATACGTTCGTACAATAAAAGTAGAAAATGAAACTTTAGCGCAATTATGGCTCCGGGATACCGATTAAAAGTTTCGACAGATTAATGAGAAATTTTATTATTTACGTTAAATTCAATTTTTTTTTAAAAAATCATTAACTTAAAACGAAGAGTGAGAAGAGTGCAAGAATCCCAAAACCTCCTTCTTTTCCCTTTCTTCCATTATGTGATGTATTATTATGTTCAGTGTTCCATCAGCAGTATTATATGGATCGCTGTTGTGTAGTACATATTTGTCTTTGTACTTCTGTTCATTGGAAATTCATTATTTAACTTAGTGTACAGTGTCTGGTGTTGTGATCGTGTATCGAATTCGTGTTCTTGCAATAATAAAGATTTTTTTCTTGGAATGGCGTATTCTTTATTTAATCGTCTACCTCTACCCTACTAAATCGAATCAGCCCGAAACGTCTACACTGTCTGTAGGCCTTCTGCAACTGCGCTTTATGGAAAATTCCGAGTAAAAACAATCGATTTTGACATTAAAAATTCCATCGATTATATCAACTATTTTAATTACGTTACAAATGAGATTTGATTAAAAATGTCGGATAGAATTCTCGTTTAATTCAACTTGACCTTTTCAACTTTGAGCTTGAAAACATTGCGTAAAGTCTAGTTACTATAGTAACCGCGATTATCGACGTCAATTTGGAAATTTCAGTTTGTTAAAGAAATTCCTCGAATTTCCTAATAAAATATGGAGATTCGTCATTTGGCAATTACGCGAATTTAAAATCCACCTCAACTATGGAAATTTTGGCCAAACGTTTATTAACGCTATCGGTATTCGAAATATTTTACGAACATTATCGTTCTTTAATTACGTAAATTTCAAGTACTGTACAGTAAATACGCAATTACGTTTCAGGGTCGCCAGACATATTGAATTCCCGGTAATTATAACAACACAGAAGCGCGAGAATCGATTAACAGGTAATTTTATTAATAAAAAAATAATAATAATTCCGGCAATTTAAACCATGCCAATTCTACTTTCCAGTCACTGGAGAAGGGGCATATTGGCTTTTAGCCTGTTTAACACCCCAGCCAAAAAAGCGAATAACCAATAAATTCGTTCCCCCTTCTGGCTTATTGCCCTGTACATTTTGGTCCAACCTCATCGATTAACCGAGTCGACAAAGAAGTCACGTGTACTACACCCTCTCTGACATCATCACGTAGCGAAGCGGCGAAGGACGTTTATCAGGAGTAATTCTCACTGCCACCGTCAACACTTCAAGGTCTGCCGGATATTTATCTGTCGAGAACATCGCATCAACAACTTTACTTCAATATTAAGTAAATATATTGCCATCAGGATAACAGATAAAATATTAAAAGCATTGCTTTTTTTTTATTATTATTATTTATTTTTTTCCAGTCGCCAACAGATAAACGGCTGTGTCTATAAATAAACCAGTCACACGGAGCTAGGCTTCTGGTTAATTAAATGGCGAAATTCAATCGAGTTGCGAAAACCTCGATTCCGACCGAATTCCACAATTTAAGGCGGTTTACGTAATTTCGAACGGGGACCCCTACCGGTGAAAAACGATTAAATTGAAAATTTAATCCAAATTATGTCACGCGATCATCTATAAAATGGTTAATTATTCATATCATACCCAATTAATTTTAGACGGACAAATTAAATATTTTTGGTAACGTGTACGAGTATAAATACGTTCGTACAATAAAAGTAGAAAATGAAACTTTAGCGCAATTATGGCTCCGGGATACCGATTAAAAGTTTCGACAGATTAATGAGAAATTTTATTATTTACGTTAAATTCAATTTTTTTTTAAAAAATCATTAACGAATAGAAACGGAACGTAAATTCTTTATAATTTACATAAAATAGTGTTTAAAAATATAAAGTTAAATTTAACTCGAAATGATTTCAATTTTAAGAATTAAAATGGAAACGATTTAAATAGTATCGTTTCTCCTTACTGGTGTTTTTGAAAGAAACAAAACGGCGTTGTTTTTTAATTCGCGAATTTCACCTTGAAATTTTGTTTTAAATTCCAAATTACGTCAATCGATAATTAAGTTTATCGCGTATAGATGGCGTACGAATTTTCTGGCGAAAAGCCAATATGGCGTGAAATATTTTTTTCTCCCTGACCTCTGTTAAAACCTCGAAGTCTTTCGAGATGTCAAGGTCAGAGAAGAATAATTATTCTTTTTTTTTCTATCTATTTTTCGATAAGAAAATATCTTCTTCCGTAAACATTTCCATAACAGTACATCCGAAAATCTTTAATTTCGCGATATATTTAAACAAAAAAAAAAAAAAAATTATATCANTTGAAAGCTATTTAAAATTTTCAACTATATAGAACGCTAAACATAACACTTTGACAAATGATATACTGCATAACAAAGTAAAATAAACACAATTTTAAAATTTAATTCCTCTTTTCACATTAGCTATTAATTAAAATAATTATTACCATAATTAATTTTATAATTATAATATTTTAATTATACAATATATTTCACTTTAACATTAAAAAGAAATGTTTAAGTTAATACTTAAACATTTTACTTTGATGTTTTTATACTTAAAACAGTAGCATTTCAAACTTCTTGATATACATCTAAGAATTTTTCTTCTATTTACAGATTATGAATTTATATATTTTTAATCTATATAACATTTTATATTCAATATTAATAAAATGTTAATCAACTAAACATATACATATATATATTACCTGTAGAATAACTTTCTATTTGTAAAGTTGAGGAAATATTACTTTCTTGTATATTATTTGCTGTCTGCATAAAAGAAGGTTCTGGTGATTTAGGAGGACTTAAATCTAAAAAGTAATATATATATATTAATTTATTTAAATGAAATGAAATGGAATTAATTATTAGAAATATTTATTCTGTAATTAAAAAACTAATTATCTGCTTAATCCTGTTCTTTGAATATAAATAGGCCTACTGTTACCTATAAAAATATTTTCTTATCTGTAGTTATTATCATCATTTAAAGAGATGAAATCAAATTATTATACTCCATCACAACAAATGCATATACTAAAACTAGTTAATGGATTCTACTTATTACATTATTTTCAACTAAACACTTTCGAATTTCATTTGTCCAGCATAATTTCTTCAGAGTTAGTATCCATTCAGACTGAAGATGGACAAATGAAGTCTGACACACTTATCAATAGTTAAAAACAATGTAATACATGGAACACTTAATTAAGAAGTTTTGGTATGTGAGATATTAAATCAAACTGAAAGATGAATCTAATGTATTTAGATATATAAATTTAAGCATATATAAAGATGAATGTGTGCTGAAGAAATTAAGGTATAATTGAATAAATGAATTTTTATCAAAAAACATAGGAAACATCTGTTTATTTATAAATTTGGTACTTATCAAAGGACTCAATTAACTATAATGCACCAAAATCTGCAGCAACATAACACACATTTTAATCAGGATTAAACATATAACTAATTGAATAAGAATATTTTTTTGTATTAGCAATACTAAATCCATGTCAGGAATTTGTATTCTGTATGCCTATGACTTAAAACCATTCAGCTAGCAAGTTTTTTTTTTATTAAGTTTCTTAATTAGGCAACCTTTAATTTTCTATTAAAGATGGAAAAATTATTTTAAGTAAAATTTTTAAAAGCTTCTTACAGGAAAGTAATATTTGTTCTAATTTATAAACAAAATAAGTAAATTCAGGAAACATCTATTTTGCTATATATATTTATCTCAAATATTAAAATGTTATTTCTCTATTTCACTTCCATTAACAATTCATTGTATATATATACAAATATGTAACTAAGCATAAATTTTCTATAATAATCAATTTATTATATGCCACTAACATTAATAATTATTAATATTAGTATCAGATTGCAATCTAACTGCCTAACCTTTATAACAAATTATTTTATATTAATTGTTGATAGATAGTCAAAATATAGCCTGAATAATCCAGAATTTAATGATTTAATTAATTGTAAAATTGATTACAATTATAGAATAAGTGGTGGCGATTATGATGATAAACTGGAGAGTCAATTCTTTACTCTCTTAAATTTAAGTTGTAGTAAAATAAATTTAAAATTTTAAAAAACAAACTATCAACTAGGAACACTCCAGTTTTACATCTACACAATATGCTTCTTNAGTCATACATGAAAAGTATTTAATTTTTATGTAAATAGAGGTCTTAATCACAAAATTCAAGAAATCTTATACTAAAAATACTTATATTTCTTAGATATACGAATGTATATTTTTTAACAATAGACATAAAGCAGCATTTCTCAAACTTTACATACAACAGAATACTTTGCAAATCCTAAAATTTCTGTAAAAATTTTTACAGAATACCCTGGCTATTTTGTAAGATATACAAGGTATATATAAATAATAAATAAAATAAATAAGTAAATCTAAACATTAAGAGAAAACAACTTAGGGTGCAACTATGCAGATGCAAGTGACAAGAATATGTAGTGAGAACAGGTGATGGCATTTTACGCTCTTTGTTTCTCTCGTTTATTATGACCACACAGACAAGAGCAAGAAACAAAGAGCATAAAACGTCATCACCTCTTCTCGCCACATATTCTCGCTCACTCAGAAAATTGACTCGCTCGCATCTGCATAGTTGCACCTTTATTCCCAAATGTTAATTATTTAAAACAAAACACAAATCTCTGAATTTTGGAAAATATTGCAAATGGTTTGATTGTAAGTCATGCAAGTGTTCTAAAATTATATTAGAAACTTCATCTACTTTAGAATTTATTTCAGTTAAGCATTCATTCAAGGTGTGAAAACAATCAAAATTCTGTTTAATTGTAGAAATCCAGAATTTTAACTTCCTATCAAAAGATGCAATTTTATCTCTTGTATTGAAAATTTTAATACTCTTTCCTTGTAATGATAAATAATTTCATTGCACTTTGTAAAAATATATATCAGATACACAAGACTCATTAATCATGAAGAATCTGTTAAAAATTCAATAAAGTCTTGTCTTAAATTATGTTAAGTCAAGCGGACCAATAGCTCACTACCAAGTTCAAAAAGCCTCCATAGCACTTTTATTCTGGATAGCCATCTATCTCACTTCAATATGTAATAAAAGTGCATTATGTGCACTATCCATTCCATTGCACAAAATTTTAAATTATCTGAATTGAAGTGGTTGAGATTTTATATTCATAAATTTTATGGCTTCATCCAAAATAGTTTTTAAATATGTAGGAATTTTTTTGTTACTAATGCTCTCAATACAATACACAATGATTTTTGGTGGCTCTTGTAGCTACTTTCAGAATATATGTTACAGCACTCTTCATCTCTCCTACCATTGCTTGAGCATCATCTGTACAAATATCAATACACTTCACTTAACTGATTTCCAGTTTTGTTGGGCTGCAATTTGAAAAAATTGTAGACTTATAAATTCCCACTGTCATCCGTTCGTCTTTTTCTTAATCTCAAGAACAGAGTTAGATAGATGAAATCAAAGACCAAGTATGGAAACCTTAGGGGCAGGAGGCCCCAATTAACTATATACAAACTTCTGATGCAAACCAGATTCATGTTATTTCAATTCAAAAATTTTCTGCTGAAAGGTGTTTATATAGATGACTAGCACAACTCAACTGTTAAAGGAAAAGTATGATGTACAGGGGCAATTCATTACTAATTTGAGGTGGAAAGTATATACAGTAAGACCCTGCTTAACGCTGATTCAATATAACGCGGTCTGCTTGATGCCTAAAAAACGCTCAAAATTTACACTGATTCAAATTAACGTGGTATTTCATTGATTCGTATATAATACAATTATTCCTAAACATGAACCAATCAGCAAAATGTGGCAATTTGTCGTAGCACTGTACTTCCCTTAAATCTATGTTTGTTTTGTTCAATTTTGGAAAAAATATATCACGGATGCCATAAGAAATATTGACTTCGCTTGGCAAGAATTAACTGCTAAATGCATGAATGGAGTGTGGAAGAAGTTATTGCTGAAGGTATCCAAAAATTCTCATTGAGAAGAGCCTATCGCTGCATCATTAGGTTGACAAAATTGCCAACTTAATCGATGCAGGAGATGTAGACAAGCAGGATATTGGGGAGTTACTGCAGGTTTCTGATAAGAGCCTTACCAACGATGACCTTCAAGAACTGGCAGAACAAAGAATTCCTGTAGAATTGGAAAATAGAGATTCTGAAGACGAAGAACCCAAAAAATTTCTCTACAGTTTTCCTTAGTAAAAGTTTGGTAACCATAACCGAAATTGTCAATCAAATTGTACTGAATGATCCAGATTTTGATAGGATGCCAAAGCAAAACAAGGCATTTTGGATCCGATCATCTGCTACCGACATTTGCTTAAGGAAAGAAAAAGAAAGCAACCAATGAAACTACATGATTTCATCACAAAAAGCAAGAATTTCAGAAGAGCCAGGATCCTCATCACAAAAAATTAACATTTCTATGTGCATATGTTGTGTGTTATTTAACATATATTATTATGCAAAAATTTATATAAAAGTAACTTAAAATTATAGTCAAATTTGGTTGCATGTTCCCCTATCCCTATTTACTGTTACAATTTTTATGATGAACTCAGGATATTTTTCCAATTATAAATTAGAAATTGTAACTACATGCAAATTGAAGATAACTCGTATCCACCACTAGAGGGCTTGAACCTGATACAAATTGTATAAAAGTTGATAGTAGGGTGAGAAGAATTACTTTATTTTTTAATGTTAAGGTGTCAGAACCTAAAATGAAAGACTGACATCTGGTCATTTTTAAAGATGTGAATGTTTACCTATTGTTATTTGTTTTTACGAAGTGATTTCTTCAATACCAATGTAAAAGGTGTACTTCTATGGTGCGTGAAAAGGATTAACTGATAGACTCAAAAATTAAATCATTTTTTGTAAATAGTCTGAACTTCTAATTTATAATTACTTTATGTTAAAATGGTCTTGTTTCACGCTGTTTCGCTTAGCGCTTTGTTGTTTAGAAATGCATCCCCTGTGTTAAGCAGGGTCTTACTGTATGTTAAACTAAATAAATTTAGAATACAATTATTGCAGCCCAGCATTGTGACAATGTCACAATAAATAATTGCTCGTAAATCTTATATCAAATAAGCAATAAATAAACAGGGCCAAGTACAGGGAGTCCTTATTTGACGTGGCTAACTAGGACCAAAAAGTTAACACTAAGTGAATCTATGTAAAATGGGGATCATAAATTAATAGAAAATCATATGAAAAATGTTTAATTGGGACTTCAATAAAGCAAAACCAAATGAAAAAACATGAAAGAAATATTTATCATCCCTATTAACACATATATTAATCATAAATATTTTACATAATATTTATAAATAATTTTGAAATTCAGTTTTTTATAACTAAATTTTAGAAGGGTCTGGTTGTGTTTCATCATTTTCATTGACTGCTGAGTTTTGATATATGAAAAATGAATCTAAAGTACACTGTTTTCTACAGTTTACTTTTTCATTTAACATTGTTTTATAACAACTGCCTCTTCCTTTCCCACCTCCGTTTGAATATCTTCATACAGAGACTAAGCTTATAGGTATATGTTGTTGATAGAGATCTTCAATCCGTGTTGCTAGATGCTTTTCCATTATCTTTATTACATCATTCCTCAGTCATGTTAGTTTTACTTAAGAATGGCATAGCTTAGGTTTAGCTTTGGCTTCCAAATCCAAGACTTTCTTAATAATTGTGTGAACTGTAGTTTCAGGAATGTTAAGGGCACGAGAAATATCAATTACACATTCTCTTCTCTTTCAATTAATTATATCTATTTTAACATCTAGATCAGGGGTGGCCAACAGTTTTTGCCCCCGGGCCGAATTGGAAAGAAAACTTTTTCCACGGGCCAAACCACAAGCTGCCCTAGGAAGATTTTGAGGTGGTGCAAGATCTCATTGTGGTGTCAGATTAAAGATTACAGATACATTTTTCACATTGTCATGCTTTATCAACACTCTACACTGTACTTACGAGATTTGTAATGGAGGGTTAACTCTAAACGCACAGTGAGTTGTTGACCCTTTTTTCTTTTTTAGATGTCAGAATTTTTCATCGAGCTATTTGGATTTCAGTAGCTAATATTGAAAGATTGATCGCGGGCCACATAAATTCATTAGACGAGTTGGATCTGGCCTGCGAGCCATATGTTGGCCATGACTGATCTAGACCATATGATGCATGTTTCTTTTTAGAAACTCCATCAGTTTTTCTGTGCTTCATTGACATAACTTCAATAAGAAAATCAGAAAATGAAACAGAAAAACAAGCAAGAACTGAAACGACAAACGCATGTGAAATAATGCATCTTGTTTATGTGTCAATGTGCACCTAGATCACATGATGCAAGAGGAAGTTACCACCTGCCAAGGAAACCTTGTAAGTGTGAGAAATTTTAAAGTGGTGTTCCACTACTTTTTGGCTACATAACTATAGGGTCTCAAATAATGAATACTCATTAAACTTGTAAGGGCTTGCTATATTACAAGGACCTGTTGTAATATAGCAAGCCCTATGACATCTGAAGATTCATCCATTTGCAATGCATATCACTGCAGAGTTGAAGTTGATAAATTAGCTCTTTCTCTATGTCAGCAGAAAGATCTTTGATGTATGCAAAACAGTATTATTTGATAATTGTATTGCATCTATTTTTTTTAACAGCCTGCTCATTTAACCTATATGATACAATGTGGTAACTCAAGCAAAAAGATGCCTCTGTTACATTTTTATTTTCAGTTTTATCAATTGTAATCATTTGAAGTTTACATTTTTCTAGCAAGTTACATTGTCTCTTTAAAAAATATATATCTTTTCCTTTGTAATCAGTGTATTTCTTTTCAAAGTGCCTACGAAGTTTAGCTGTAGTGAAGGAACTGTTTGCTAGTATACTGTTGTCCACTAAAATTGCTACACCATGAAGATGGATGCAAAAAATGTGAAATTTGCATGAAAGGTTCAACATGCTTGGATATGCAAACGATTAGCATTTCAACGCATACTTGTGAAGCAGGTAGGAGTAAAGCCACCAACAGTCTATGTAAAAAGGAAGATTGCTGATTTCTCATACAGAAATCAGATTCACACATTGTTGCTTGTCATGCCTTATGTAAGGAGGAATGCCTACTAGAATGTGTCAGAGTTTGATTGTGGTAGAATTGTAGCCTACCGGGACTGTGGTTTATCATTCCATGCTATTGCTGTTTGCATTAGTTGTGATCCTATGACTGTCTACTATGACTATTAGTAATTGGGGGTCACTGAGATCTTGCATGGCATTCTGTATAGATCCATTTATTCCATATTCTCATGAATATGGAATAAATGGATCAATACAGATTGCCATGCAAGATCTCAGTAACCCCCAATTACTAATGCCCAAGAGGACAGACATCTTGTCCTCTTGGGCAAGATATGATGTGGCTGTACAATTCCACAAGGACAGACATAGCCTTGTGTAATTGTACAGCCACATCATGTACCCTGAGTCAAGAACTTGGATTGTTTTCAGAACAAGAGTCTGCACAGACAGTGTGATGACATCTGCAGCACCATGGATTACCAGTATGGTGACAATTGCTGCAACTTCCCTTGATGCTGCAGCAGACACAGGCAGCCTACAATGGTGTGTTCAACAACAAATATAGATGCAGGAGTGGTGTCATGTTGTCTTTTCAGACAAAGCCTGGTTCTACATACAGTATCACAATGGCTGTATCCTTGTGTGAAGGCACCTATGAGATCGATCATTACCAGTTTGCATTCATCATCTTGCAGGTCCAGCACCTAAAGTGATGGTATAGGGTGCCATTAGGTAAACATCCCATCACCTCTTGGTTTGCATAGCCAGTAATTTGGACAGCTGCCATTACATTTCTAATGTGTTAAGGCCCCTCGTTCTGCCCTATCTTTGATGCCTCCATCACACTACCTTTCAACAGGACAATGCACAACCGCATGTTGCCCATGATGTCCTAACCTTTCTGAATACAGAGTGTTCTACTGTTGATATGTGATAGATTTGGAGAACGTCAAGAACATCTGGTCAATGGTTGTTGAGAAACTGGCATGCCACCACTCACCTGCCAGTATGATAGATGAACTCTGGCATAGAATTGAAGCCATATGGACTGTTGTATCTGTACCTGCCATCCAAACTCTGTTTAACTAAATGTCCAGCCAGATTACAGCTGTTATTACTCCCATAGGCAGCTGCTCTGGGTACTGATTTCTGAATGTTTTGTACCTCAAAATTACTTATCAATTTAATCATGTCTTCCTCCCATTATACCTTATGTGTACAATAAATATGATTTTGCTATTTGCTTTCCTTCCTGATGTATCATTTTTAATGGCTAGCAGTGTATTATTAAAACACACATTGCATCAGAAGGATCTGTATTGACAATACAGTAAATGCAAAATTTAAACAACGTTTATTATACTTCCATTTTGGTCTGTTCTTAAGCAACATTTGTTCTTTAATATTAGATTCTGAAGAAACCACAGTTTGTAATTCCATTTTTCTCTAATCATTGATGTGTCATCAGAAATTCTCTCTCTTCCTTGTGTTAAAGTTCTTGTCTTTAACCAAGAATGCATTGGTAATTTTTGAATAATACTATATTAAAATTCTAATATTTGTTAAAGATATAATAGAAACAAACATAGTTGTTTTATAAAGGTAACCAGTACAAAAAACAAGATCACAAATAAAAAATGTCAAAAAATAAACAGTTTGAAATAAATAATATATTGTTGATTGGTGATCAAAAACTCTTATCTTCAATAATGAATCTACAACACATTAACACAAAAATGTGGTTTTAAGTCAATTTCTATATATTGCCAAAACACTGTAAGTGGCATGTACAGTACCTTTTAAGCACACTCTCTGACATTGTAAAAAACTCTCAACCTCATACTCAAAATTTTGCTCTCTTGAAACATTTTTTTAAACTCTCCTATAAAATTTTAGGAAATGCAAATGAGAGGTTTTGATCACCAACCAGTGATATGTCATTGTAATATATATATATATAAAAATGAATGTATGTCTGTCTGTCTGTCAATGTCCTTCATGCATTACCACACCGTTTATCCGATTACCATGAAACTTTGGGAAGTTTTTTAATACACTCCCGCGAAGGTTTCTGGCATAGTACATTTATCCTATGATAGCTGGCGCAAGTGTATATGAACATTTCATTGTGAGTTCGATCAATTTCAAATTGTGAAGACCTTTTTCCCCCTCCAAAAAAATATCTCTATATATGCATTTGTGAACTGTTATTTACGATATTTGTAATAATTTTTGTTTAATCACTTTATTTCAACTATTTTTTACTAATTATGTATTTGCTCAAACTTTGTTAAAATCTTAACTGTATCCCGAACAACCGATATATATATATATATAATACCATAAAAGAAATTATATTATTGTGAAAATATTTTTAAAAATTGCATATACAAGTATCCCTCATATAATACAATACAGTGGGTGATTGGTTAACGAACAGTTGGAATAGCAAACAAATCAGATAACGAACACTTTCGCGAAAGATTTTTATGATCGGACAATGAACACATGTTTGAATAATGAACACTTTACTGTACAAACATAAAAAGAAGCGACAGAAAATAACAAATAATAATTGATTTTCCCTTGTGTTCAGGTAACAATTCGAAAGCTTTCGGAGTGCAGGAGACATCAACATCGACACTCAATCCTATACCAATCGGATAGTATAATATTCTTCCGAATTTTGAAACTCTCCCTTGTAATTCCAGCTTTTAGTTTACCTTTCTGACAAATAATTTTTGATAGTCTTCTGGAGACTGTTGGACGGGCACTTGTTAAGTTTTGCGTCTGGGTTTATTTACAAAAACTCCCACACCAAGATATATCCAAACGGACTGTCTCCTGAATTTGTTAACGTTTTAATACCAAATTTTGAATTTTATCCGAGCCTTGCATTTAAATAATTTTTTGTGGGCTAGTTGATTTCTGTTGTCTGAATTTTTGTAAGTGATTTTGTAAACTTTTTATTTAAAAAAGAAACTGATAATATTATGGAGCCTAAAAAGAGGAGTGTCAAGAATTGCTCACCATAGAAACCAAGTAAGAGATAATAGACAAGGTAGAAAGTGGACACAAGATATTTGATGTTGCTAGGCAGTATGACTTGAACAGGTCTACAGTAGGCACAATCTTAGCTATGAAAGATATATCATGAAGTCGTAAGCTGCTAATAAAGTAACGAAAATCACATATGAGAAATAAAGAGCATTTTAGAGCTCACAATGGAATCTGAAATTGATCTGACTACAGAAGAACTCCAAGAACACTCAAATGAAGAATACCAAGAAACTCAGCGAGATGTGTTTTCTTTTGAAAAAGAGGAAGACGAAAGAGGACCAATGTCAACATCTGCTACTAAAGATTTTTTGAAGAAATGGGAGGATATCAGAACAATGATCATCCAAGTGGCATCCAAACCAGAATANTAACAATTCGAAACCTTTCAGAGCACAGGAGACGTCAACTTCGATGCTCAACCCAATACTGATCGGATAGTATCCCTCCGAATTTTGAAACTCTCCCTTGTAATTCCAGCTTTTTATTTACCTTTCTGACAAATAATTTTTTATATTCTTTGCAAGACTGTCAGACGGGCACTTGTTAAGTTTTGCATCAGGGTTTTACAAAAGGTGAAAGTTTAACTGTCCCACCAGATATTCATTAATGTTTTAATACCAAATTTCAAATTTCATCCGGGCCTTGCATTTAAATAATTTTTTGTGGGCTAGTTGATTTCTGTTCTCTGCATTTTTGTAAGTGCTTTTCTGAAATTTTTATTTAAAAAAGAAACTGATAATATTATGGAGCCTAAAAAGAGGAGTGTCAAGAATTGCTCACCGTAGAAACCAAGTAAGAGATAATAGCCAAGGTAGAAAGTGGGCACAAGATGTCTGATGTTGCTAAGCAGTAGTATGGCTTGAACAGGTCTACAGTAGGCATAATCTTAGCTATGAAAGCTATATCTAGCGACGATGGAGGAGGGGCACACGAGCAATTACTTTCTCGTCCATTTCCAAACTGAGCCAGTGCGTATGCTCCACTAAATGCTCGTCTAACGCCTGGTGTGTACGCTGCTAACGCGCGTTTAATGCAACGCAAAACGCCTAGTGTGTACACAGCCTAAGACTTTATTAAACATGATCTGCACAAAACTCATTGACTCAGGAATCCCAAAGAAGTTATGGAGAGAAGCATTAACTCAGCCTACAAACTAAATAGTTCTCCAACAATGCTCTTCAGAAAAAGAAAACGCCATCATTTCTCTGGCATAGATGGAATAATCTCAGCCAGCTGAAAATATTTGGATATCCAGCATGGCACATCCTACCAAAGCAAAATAAACTAGAACCCGGAGCAAAATGTTATGGTGATCCCATTGTATAAATTATATCCTTTTTTTTCAGAAATATCCCTAGACATTTTTGAGGTGTGCATTTATAATAATGAGATGTAGCATGAGTTTTGTAAATTAAGATAAAAATATTAATATAATTTTATAAGTTATAGAATTGTTATTGATGTTTCTTTTAGAATAATTTCTACACTTGTTTTTCTTGACATATTACATAGATGTTGAAGATGAGATGAAACACAAAAAATAAAACTACAATGTTTTCCAATTCTTAAGGAAAGGCAGAATTTTGTTCTTAACAAAGATTAAAGAAATAAATCAAATGTTATAAGTATTATATTACTCTATAACTATCCTTATTTATATAAGAACAGAATTAAGAAATTTTGGATCTAATTTAAATTTTCAAAAATAATGAGCTTATTTTGTTCCTTACAACTGTTTTTAATAATTGTGCAAATTTTAAGTTTATTAAGTGAAAAATGTTACACATACATTAAAAGGAATGTGCTCAACAAAATAATAATTAATAACCAAACACCTTTATCTTGCCAAGAAAATTTAATTAAAACAAACGTTTTTGACCTATTCCATAGGACATCATCAGGTTTAAAACGGACAATTGGATTTTGTGGAACAAAATCTTCCAATAAAGGTAAAGGTGTTTGGTTATTAGTTACACATACAATAATTTAGCAGTTTAGGAAAAAAGAAATCCATACAAATTGTTAAAAATGAACTGTTTTATTAACCAAATACACGATACATAACATAAGGCACACAAACAATTTGTTCTCTGCACATAACATATTATATACAACTATACTGTCCAATAAGTAATGTTACAAAGATACTACAAATTGTCAAATGGCATTTAGTAAAAAGACAATGTATCATGTAAAGTTTTAACAGTGAAACTTGTAAATAAAATTAGTTAAAAGATAAATTCTTGATATTTTCTGTAGATTAAAATGAAATGAATGACAGGATAAAAAAAATATAACAAATTAAAATACTTTATCTTTTAACTAATTTTATTTCATGGCTTCAGTTTAAAATAAGTAAAAAAAATTGTCAAAAATCCATATACATATATATGCTGAAGACACATTTAAATGGTTATAATTCTTAGAACATAATATCAATTTAAGATCATAAATAATCTATACAATGATTTACATCACTGTTTTTCGTAAGTATTTAATATTACAATTTGTTTAGCTCAACAAAAATCATCACGACATCAGCTGGGCATTTTCAGCTTCAAGCAAGGCACAAGTCACACACTATAAAAAAGTGTTTTTTTTCCCTTTTTTATTTATGAGAAACATTTTTTCAACATAAATATATCTAGCATGATTGATACTGTTTGTAGCAATGAGGAATGTTATTTACAAATAGGTATTAAAATGTCTGCCATACTGCTATCACACAGCAAATCAATCCTTTGTCCGATACTGTGTCGAAGCTATCTCTTGTGGCTAATCTTCCGCGAAGTTTTGATTGAGACTTGTTTCTTTTCTTAGAAGAAACAAGTTAATAAAAGTTACAGCTATGTCACATTCAATAAATTTGGCACTGCAATAATTAATACCATTGCCAAATTATTAGCACTGTATAGCAATTATTAATTCCTACACAAATGTAGGCTTGAAATACTTAAAAAATGTAATTATAACATAGTCTATAATGAATACTGGTTTCTGTATCAGTGAAATCACTNTATAAATATATACTTTACATACCAAATGGTGTATTTGTTGGTGTAGCTGTGTGTGACAAAATCTTCCGTTCTCCACTTTGATGACTCTCTTGAACAGCAGTTAATACTTGAGCAATCCCTTCTTGAACATCAGACTAATCAATACATGAAATTGCTTTCAATTTTCTGATAAACTAATATTAACTTCTAAATATTAAAATAAACTAACTTGTTTTTTAATATTCTTTTCATCTATTTGTTCTGCTGTTTTTTGCCCATTCATTTCTTTTACTTTATCTAAATTTGGATCTGCAATAACTTCAATATTACACCACAAACGATGGCCAAATCCATGTCCTTTATGATATAAACGCCAATGACTTTGATAGTTTCCAGGTTTGCTAGGTGCAATGAATAATACTGTAATAGTTCCTTCTTGTCCTGGTTGTAAATGAGGTACACTAACTTCTGATTTATAAGGAACAAGATCTCTAGATCCCCAACAATATTTCAACTAAAAATAATTAAAACATTAGTGTAACATATCATACAAAAAATAAAATGAAGACAATATTCAAATATTTTAATCACCGTAGTGTGAGATGTAAATGGTTTACAACCAGAGTTACGAATCCGCCAGTGTTTAACAAACTGAGAATTACAGATTATATAAGTACCATCTGGTATGGTTTCATCTCTAATAAACTGGACATCACGTAATCTGAAAATAATCAGTTATGTTAGACTTTAAAACCATATGATTAATAATAAATAGTTTACAAATAAAATGTATTAGGCAGATAATATTACATTACACATCTATTAAATTTAAAAATTTTGTGATTTTTAAAGTTATTTGTTACATTTTCAAACTGTATTAGAGTGAAACTGTGTTATATGAGGGATACCTGTATTTTAAATTTTTTAATGGACTTATCATGTCAGATCATCTCTGCCTCTATGTTCTGGCCAGAACTATATGTGATTCCAGTTGCTTATATATCTTCTGTTGTTTAAACCTGTCCAAAGAACATTTTTTTATTGCATTATATTTTCAATTGGGAGACTTGAGGATGCAGTGCATCTACAATTTTATAAATATAAACAACCATGTAAGAAATTGTGCCGTTTCAACAATGATGGTTGGGTTTTGGGCTATACATACTTTATTTTTTTTTTGTTTGGGTTGGCAGTACTTTAGAGAGGGAAGGAGTATTTAAGGAATTGTGGATTGGCTGCAGGGGTCTTTTTCCTTTGTATGTGGTTCAGATGTTATGAGAAACTGTGTTGTGAAGTGGAAGCGGTATCTAGACAGACAGATAATATCAGACTATTATTGAAACAATTGGTTTGCATAAGCAGAATTGTTAACTAAAGGATTGAACATTTGTTGGGTTTCAACCAATTGTTGGTAAGGAACATTTACTGAAAATTAGTTTATACGTATCTTGGTTGGCCGAAAGGACTTGTATTATATAAAACTCATTATATGGATGAGCCTGTATAGTTTGTAAGTGACTGTATATGTGTCCTGTGAACAACTATGTAAATTTTGTATATCTTGACATTCTCCGTGTACATAAACTTAGTGTTAAGTTGGCATTCCTTTGTCTTCCTTCCCACTTGGTAATCTTTCACGTTCACAATCCAAAAACTTAGTGTAAATAAAGATATTAGAATGTTGAGCCTGGATATAAAAAATATGTATCCTTCTATCCATAAAAAGTTTATAATAGGTACATTACATAGTGTAAAAAAAATGTAACAACTGGATAACTCAATTTGTCAAATTTGTTTCAGTAAGTAATTATTTTATTTGTAATAGTTAATTGTTTTAAACAATTTAGAAGGCATCTTTATGGGCTTTTGCATTAGTCCAAAACTTGCTGAACTTTGTATGATAAAAATTGACAACATTATTAAAAACTTTTACAGTGTAATTTTTTACAATCATTATGTTGATGACTGCTTTGTTGTTTATAACATAAAATTAACCAACCCACAAATTATACTTCCATATGCCAATAATATCCAGAACAATAAATGTTTTGAAATAGAAAATGAAAATAATGGCATGTTAAACTTTTTACATATCACAATTCAAAGATATGATAATTTTATCACTTTTAAAAAATACATTGAACCATGTGACATTGGAAAAGTCATCAATTTCTATTCCAGCACACCTAAATACCATATTTACTTGCATATAAGGGGAGGTTTTTATCCATTTTTCACTGCTTCAAAAACCTAGGTCATCCTATATATACAAGCAAAGGATTCTTTTCGTTTTTGTATAATTTTTGTAAACTATGTATTCGCATATTTTACCAGATTCTCACCTTCTGGTATTTAAAAACAAAAGTATTTTATCTGGATCATTTGAATCCTTCTTGTGTATTGTCAGGAATAAAGATGAATAGCAATAGAAAAAGCAAAGCTTTTGAATTGAATTCCAGATTGAAATTCCAAAATCACACAGGAGCCTGATATAAGTTTTAATTCATTCCTACATAAAACATATGATTATTTGGAAATTTGAAGAATCTCATAAGTGTAATCGACAAAGAGTGAATTAGACTGTTAAGAATTGGCAAAAAAGGTTCTCGATTGTCCAACTATACATGAACAAATTATATTGCTGATTTTACAAGATTTTTCCTTGAAGTTTAAAATGCCAGTAATTTTTCAGGACAATGTGAGCATTTATGTGCATTTGATATTTTATTTGATATTTGATATTTTATTTGTTATTAAATAAAATAAAATTAGAATTGTATTAATAAATCTAATTTTCTTTATTTTGATTTTTAAAGTCACACCTCATCCTATATGCAAGATCATCTTATATTAGAGTAAATACAGTATATAAAAAAGAACATATTCAAATATGTATATAAACAAAATTATGTACAAGTGATATAACAGATCAAAACATAGAAATTGCGCATATATACCACATTTTTCAAATTAAATAACTACCCAACAAAATTATTAATAAACAGCTATATAATGACACAATAAAACAACCAAATGCCTAAAACACAAATAATTTATAGAAAACTAAATTATACCCCAATAATTTTTGAAAACATCCAAAACATATTAACACCATATAATATCATTCTAGTCCCTACACTGAATAATGAAATCAAAAATTCTTAAAAATCAAAGAATCAATTAATAGTAAAATAGATGTAACTTGTTAAATAATAATTTGGTTTACAGCTTCACTTGCACTTGTCAATGAAAATATTATTACATAGGCGAGATGAGTAGAATGTTAAAAATTAGAATAAGGCTGTGAAGTATAATTACATCAACTCAGCAGCCACCACAAACTGCAATCATGCCAGTTGCATAATCTCACTTGACAGCATCAAAATTCTTAAAAAAGAAAATTTATTATTAAAAGAAAATTTTTTGAACATATTAAAATTATTAAAATAAACAAAATTCATAGAATGGATTTAAACATAGGCACTGTCATCAGTGAGATCTGGCAACTATTACTCCCAAAATAAAAGGAGTCTATTTTAAGATGTTCTTCCTTCTCCACCCCATTTTAATCCACTGTATTATACAAAATTTATCAGACTTCCTGATAAACATACAGTGAAAGCTTTTACACCTTGCTTATAACCAGTTTTTATTTGTTTTTATTGGTTTTAAGGATTTTATGTTTTTACTACTTTTATTATTCAAATTTTTTATACATTTTATCCAAAATGTTTTTATTTTTACAGGTATACCCTTGTATTATTTTTAACATTTTATTACATTTATTTATTTACTTATTTTTTAATTTATTTCAGTTTTACTTATTTTATCCCACAGTTTTAATAATTAGTTATTCCAGCTGTCATTATAATTTCTTTTAGGTAATTATATTTTGAAAATTTTTTGTATGCATATGTTAAATATAATTTAATACATTCTGTAATTTCTTACATATTTTATTATGTATATTGGTAAAAACTAAGAATTGAAGGGGCATAGAGCCCAAAATGCATATCCATTCTAAATTATAGAAAATAAATCTACATTTTCCATCAAAGGAAGTGTTCCTGTATAATTTGTTCTCAATAGCAATTTTATACTAAGTTCTGAAGGACATATTTTTTGTTTTAAATTCATTTTAATACTTCAGGATTTGTTATAGGAGATGGAAATCAAATATTTTTAAGCAATACCTGTAATAATTGGATACATAAATAATAAACAAATGTTATATCAACATAATATTTTAAATTAGACTTAAATATTCAAAACTTTATCAATTTTCAAGAACACTTTGTTTGAAATGTAATGATTCATATAAATTATAAACTGTCCAAAGTTATATCATCATAAAAAAACAATGTCCTTCCTTAATTGCTTAAATAAAAAAAATGACGACAAATCTTATTACTTAAGTTCTAAGATGAAAAAAATGTACAAAAATATCATGTAATCAAGATATCTTGATTGTGTGATAATTTCATTCAGAGAGTCCTTGCCTTTCTAGTTAGCCTTAGCTTGGCTTCTACTTGCTTTTTCTCTTACATCTTATTTTATTATTACTTTTTACAATTATGTCTAATTCTTTATTCATGATAATAAACTGGCAAAAAAAACTGTCAGCTAATTTGTAACTAGAAGCTTAAATCCACAATTTCCAACTATTGTTGATGGCATTTTCCAATTTGGACACCATGTTTTGTTTGCACTGTCATTCATTCTGGGTATTCATAAAGAAGAAAAATAAAGTGTCAAAAAAAAAGCACTTTTTGTCACTAAAATAACTGTTTGCTCTGAGGCCTGAGAGTACACACACTTCTCTCTTAATTCTGTAATATTGTGGCTTTTTTTCTTGATTAGCCTAGAAAAAATTTATCTACCCCCCTTTTTTTAAAAGTATTTCTATTCAAAATTAAGTAGATTTGAAGAATTTAAGCATCATATTTTCATAAGAAAATATTTAACTTCTTAGTTAAATATTTTAAGTATCAGACACACCTTGTGTAGGCAATTCAAATTTTATCTTAACTCCTCCTTAATGTTGCCAATTTGTGGGAAACTTCCCTTTTTGTGGGAATTTTCAATTAAATGGGAAAATGGAAAATTTTAATAAAAATTGGGAGATTTGACCTTAATTTATTTTTTGTTACCAACAAATAGAAATATTAGGGATGCAGGCTGCATTAGTAATTTTTCTCTCTTTCTAATCCAGAGGATAAAACTATACATCTTAGGCATAAGTCTTTTGGTAAATGCCATTTTGGAAATTGAAGGAAAATTGTTATTTAATAAATTGCAATTTCATTTCACTTCTTTAATATTAAATTTTAGGTGAAATGAATTATAGCTCAGATTCTGATTCCTCAACTAAATTAAAAAGACTTTAAAAAATGAGCTTCTCAAAGAGATGCAGTTTTTAGATTTACAAATTTCTCTAATTAAAGACTTATTTTAAAGATTCATCAATATTCAAAATGTTGGTTTAGAGTGAAGAAATTTAAAACTATTAGAAGATAAATTTATTAAAAGCTTTAACTTTTTGAAGAGTTATGGAACAAAATGGAAATATAAAGGATTTTGATAACAAACCAGGTTTCAAACATAAATTAGCTGTTTTTATTTTAGTGTTTCCACATACAAATTCCAAAGTAGGAAGGACTTTTTCTATTGTAAATGATGTGAAAATAAAAAAACAAAAAACAATGTAATCAGATAGGTGTACTGTAATTATCCATTTAATTTATTCACATATCTGAACAAATGGATTTTATAGAATGGTTTAAACTAGGTACATTTGAGGGGAACGCACTGTACTTTGTTGGTCAATAATAGAAAATTGCATTTTGCACATCATTTAGTATGTCATTCTTTATTTTCATGATAATGGCAACAATAAGTTCATTTTGAATTTTTAAGCACATATTTTATACTGTAGGCTTTATAGCCAAAGTCAAAACAATATTAATTAATCAATCTAACACTTTTCTCCAATAATCTTCTTCAATTTGTTTTTCATAAAATTCATTTATAGTTCCATGCTTTTTAAAGTTCAAAAACCAAAAAAAAAAAAACTTTGCTTATGTGCAGAATTAACTTTATTTCTTTAAATTTCTCTACTTAGATTGTGCCAATATCATTGCAAACATTCATTCAATCTGTAAATTTATCTTCAAATAACCAGCAGAGTTTACAATA
The DNA here is from genome assembly GCF_000671375.1 of Centruroides sculpturatus. Classification (NCBI taxonomy): domain Eukaryota; kingdom Metazoa; phylum Arthropoda; class Arachnida; order Scorpiones; family Buthidae; genus Centruroides; species Centruroides sculpturatus. The sequence continues at coordinate 670,055 of NW_019384480.1, forward strand.
GCATTTTTTTCATTTTTTAAATAAAGTTGAATAGCAAAGCCACAATCTTAAAATCTTAAATCCAGATTTCTTTTTGTGATAGAAGAAAACATAAAAAAGCTTTATCTTTGGTCTCATTATTGAACTTCAATTTACAATTTGCAAACATACATTCCCACTGTCATTTGTCTGTCTGTCCATACATCCTTTGTTAATCTTCAGAATGGAGTTAATGGTTGAAAATTGAGACCTGATGCAGAGAGCTTAGGGACTAGAGATCCTGAATAACTGTATAAACTTCCAGTCTAGATCAGAAGTCAGGTGATTTCAATTGAAAAGTTTCTTGAAAAGTGAGTTATTGATAGATACATGAAAATCAAGACCAGATACAGAAAGCTTCTTTTTCAATTAAAATATGATTAAAAATTACAGTCTGGCATTGTAACAATATCACAAGTAATTGCTTGTTTTTATTTTCTTTTAAAATTTCATCATCATCATCATTTTAGTTCTTATCTGCAAGTTTGCTGCAAGCTCTCTCATTATTTTCATTTTCAACTTTATCTTCACTTTTTGAATTACATTTGTTCTTATTTGTAAAACTTGTTACAAGTATGTTGCTCCTTTGGTTGAAAAAAGAAGTCAGTTTTAGTAATTTTGAAACTTTCTCATTGTCCTCTCTTTCAATTTTATACTTTTGCATTTAGATGTTTTTTTCTTGTTCAATGTTTTTTCAATTTAACACTTTTAGAATAAAAATTATTAGTTAAATGTCTATTACTAATCTGTAAATAATATTAAACTTTCTTAAATACTACTAAGCAATATTTTATATTGTTGATCTCAATTTAATAACAATAATTTTAAGTCCTCACATTTACAATTTAAGTCCTCAAACATGTAAAGAGCTTACTGGACCCTGTTGGTCCAGTAAGCTCTTTACATGTTTGGGTCTGGAGACAAGTAACTTCCTGTCTCACAATTACACAAATGTGCATTATTTAATCAATTTATATATAATATAATTTGATCTTTCAAAATATTATTTTATGTAAATGTTATTTCAAAAGAATGAGGTCAAATATTAAACTAAAAAAATCTAATAATTAGAAAACATTATTATGTGACATCAGACTTATTTCAAATTTTGCAACCATAGAGAAACGAGGAAGGAGGAAAATTATAGCAGTCTATTTTAGATGTTGAATGCTTATTATTAATAACAAAAAAAAAAAAATGTTCAAAATAAATATTTTTAACCAAATACCAATGCTGTGAAATTTAATAAATATAAATTTACATACCAATATATTAGCTAAATCTGATTAATTTTGATTAAATCAAACCTGATGTTATCTTCCTTAAAACATGCATTTAATTAAATTAAAGTTTAAAAAAACACACACACATACAATTTGAATCTTCTTATAAATTTAGATAATTCAAAGTTAGTATATCTCATATTTTGAAAATGAAACATAATCTGAGAAACTGGCATGTAGTCAACTGATTTATAGAATGGATGCAATCTGGAGATTCCCTGAAAAGTACATGTTCTTTAATTAAACTCACAGAACATAGATAAAATTATCACTCTTTATAGTTTTAGTGACATTTGGGTCTGCATAGTACAGTTGTTTAGCTATGTTTTTAAAACATGGTGATGAGCATGTGATGAGCATGGAACAAACACAAGTTTATTGAAATAACCTGTAGGTTATCTGCATATAATTCTGATAAGCTAAAAAATGTTTACAACTAAAATAAGATTAATTTTAATATAATAACTATTTTAAAAATTAGAATTATAGAAGAAGCAATATAGCAGCAATGGAATGGAAAATCATTTCAGAAATTAAGTAACATCATATATACAATTGTTTATTAACAATTTCACTTTACAATACACAGATTTATAGAACAAATTGATACATGATATTTTCACTAATTGTTGTATCAATCTAATTATCAGTGTATGTATATTTATTACTATTATTATCTGGTTTGTTTATAGCCTTTTTTTCTCAATATAAATAGATCATAAATATTTTTATTAACCATTATAAAAAGTACACATTTGATCTTGATAAAAAATTAGATGACTCTCTCTCAAATTCATGTTGAGATAGAATAAATGTATCAATAACAAAATTGATCTGTACATTCAGCATAAAAATCACAAAATGAATATTTTCTGAATAATACCAAAGACAGATTTTCTATATCTTTATTTCCTTTGATATACAGGTAATGTTTATTAACAAACCATTAAAACTTAATTCTGATAATACATTTTTCATGGATTAAATAGTCTTGTCTTAATAGATTTCATATGAATTTTATAAAACTGATAACTTAATTTTAAATAAGCATTAATAAAAATGGAAAAAGATGACATTATAATAATAAAGGTAAAATATTAATTTTGTTCAAATTTTTAATATTTTATCCATTTATATGGGTATAATATCTAATCAATCTGATAATATACTTATAATCTTCAGTATCTTTTCTATTGATAGGCTGTCCTTTCTCATCTCAATTTTAATCTTCTTAACATAAATTATTTTTGAAGTGTTTTTAACATTAAATTAAAACTTATCTATCATTTAAAATTTATAAATAAAATAATTTTTTAATTGTTTCTCATAAATAATAAATTTATAATTAATTTATTCAACTTTTCTAATTCAAACAGAAATTAACAAAATATTAATATAAAATATTTAAAACATACTCAGCACAATTTAAATCAGAATGACAATATTTTGATCTTGATTCTATCTTAGTAGTAGCAGGTGCTTGTTCCCAAGTTATATTAGCTCCACTAATTCTTGAATTGTTGTAAGACTGTTCTTTAGCTCTAAATTAAAAATTATAAAATTTCATTAACAATCATTTTATGTTATATAGAATACATAGCTGTGAACAAATAAAAAAATAAATACTGAATAAAAAAAGTACTTCACACACACACACACACACACACACACAAAAATATATATATATTTTTTTCTAGCATTTTCAACTAAACAATATGAAATGAAATAATAAAATAAATAAATGAATAATAATTATACAGTAGGTAATGAATTAATTATACATAAGAATATTATAATGCTTTACACCACAGTAATTCAAAACAAAAAACTCTACATTTTACTGATATTTAAACTACTGATTTGTGAAATTCATGATTAAAACTGCATAACAAAAAGCTTAAAGGCTAACAATCCAATAACTCCATGTATTCATAATTATAAAATAAAAAATATAGAAAAATAGGCTTTATATAGATATATCACTTAATTTTTTACTTCATTATTTCTTTATATGATATCTGAATTAATAAATGTATATTGATATTTAGTTTTAATAGCTTGAACTGGCTTTGATGTAAACATTAACATTTAAATTACTTTGCTTTCTTCATTCTAAAGTTCAACTGACTGTAATGTGCACTTGATTTGAGCAATCTAAACCTGACAAAAGATAGCCAAAAAATGTAATACATGCCCTATATCAAAAACACAGCCACAAAAGTTAATGTATTTAAACCACAATTAAATGAATATTTTGAAAAGTATTTTATTTTCATGTTTGCAGTGGTTCACAATGCCCTGATAATGGACTCATTTATGACTCCATTATCAGGGTCTGTGGACCAAAATGAAATCACATTCAAAATTACCATATGATCAATGTTTTAACAGTGAGATTTCATGTCATTGTGCACAAGCATGAAATTTACCAGACACTTAGTATCATACTGAAATATTTGCATAAATGTTCTTCAGCATAGTGAATAACTCTGCTTAAGAACAACTTTATAGAAGATTCATCTGCTGAACATCACTCACTTGGGTTGCTGTATTTCAAAAGATCATCAAACTGTTCCAAAACCAAAACTAAAGTAGCAGGTGAGATATGCACTATGTTTATAGCAATATCATATATAATATATGCAAATTGACAAACAGAATGAAGAGCAAACAACAAACAAAACTGCATTAAATCAATTATTTACCCAATTCTAATGTGCACCAAACTTTTGAGACCAGAAAAGTCCAAAGAAAGGTGTGCATTAGAATTAAGAAAACACAGTAATATTTATCTTGAATCAATACAATCCAACTGTTGTAAATGTAACTAACAATAGTAATTAATCATCATAAAATTATTTAAATTACTCTTCTAATTGATATTGATTAATAATATGTCTGTAAATACTTTATGAAAGTTTGTTTTATTTAAGAAAAGTAATATGATGATTAATTAAAAGAATTCTTATCTAATTTTATACATTTTTAAAAAAATGCTGTAATTTACTGATTTTTATATTACATTTATTTATTATGAATATCTAATGATAAATTATGAATAAAAAACAAAATATGAAACAGAAAAGTGTTTTCATGTCATTTTTGTCATTTGTAAAATGATCAACCATTCTTTTGAATAAACAAAATTGTAAGTTAGAAAATAAAATTATATACTGTAATTCAAAATACCATAATTTACTTTTATATACTTAAAACATTTGCTAAACAAAGTAACTTACCTACTCAAAATCTTTAGGAGGTTGCAGTATAATGGTTATTTTTCAGTATGATTAATATGATTCTGCTTCAAACAAATTTATTAATTGATCAGATCACATTTTCCAAATACAGTAGACCCCCCTATAACACAGTAGATAATTCCGTGTTATATGAATTCCATGTTGTATGAGTCACTTAGATTTTACAAATATGTGAGCCGTTAACAGCCCAGCACACTTATTTGTAAAATCTAAGTGACTTGTACAACATGGAATTATCTACCATGTTATAGGGGGGTCTACTGTAAAACCAATTTTACTAGTGTTATTTCTTTAAAACACTGTGTATATAGTTTATTTTTGTGTATTAAAGTTTCAAATAATTATTTTTCACAAAATATAAAAAACAAACTAATTAAAAACTGAAAAATGTTTCAAAAACTAAATATATTAAGATTTAAATAGATATTCACTTATTAACTACTGCTTCAGATTAAAATTTTTGCAATCTACATAGTGCTGCTTCTTTCAATGGTTATTCATTTTTTTGTGAATATAATTGAAAAAAAATTCAAATGAATTAAGTTTCATTGACAGTTGAAACATTAAACTATTTTCTTAGCTTCTTGTCTATTGAAACTATCTTGCAGCAAATTTTATAACTAATTTAAAATTACTTACTAAAATCAGTTTAAAATTGAAAAACTGTTTTTAAATCAAACATAAGAGTAAATATAATTAGTATTAACATTATTATTGAAAAAAAGTATATTTTTTAGAACAAGATTGCAAATTTTACATTTAGATTCTATCAATTACATTTAAGCTAAATTTTGTGTGTGAATGTTTTTTTTTTGTTAAACTAATTTCTGTAAATCTTTGAAAAGTTTATCTCCATAAAAAATTATTTCATATGTTCTAAAATTATATACATTTTAAAGAATCAGAAGTTGATTTTATTGGTTGTTCCTTGTACAAGTTTTAATTAAATTAATTAAATAAAATATTAATTTTTGAAATTATTTTATGTTTAACTTGTAACAAAAATAAATTTGCCTTTTATTCTGTTCAGCAATAAAAACGTGGAAGCTAAGGCAAATACCTGCTATTCTGAAATGTGTTAAAAATTTTTCAGGATTGTTTGGCCAGTTATGCTGAGTCTGGTCCATTCCTCACTATGCAGCCATTCCACTGTAAACTTGACTGATCCCATGATGGGAATGATAGAAAAAAACTCTTCTAAAGTTCATAGAGTAGACAGTAATTAAAAGCGGTCAATAATCAGACATTTGAAATATAATAGAGCATCAATTATCCAAATGCTGATCAACAAAAACATCGGTTAACCAAAAGCATTCCAGTCAGACTGTCGTGCTGAATCGAACGTTTTTGATACTAGATTAACTTCTAAAGTATAATTTTTTTTTGTTTTATATTTTTCAATCATCTAGTTTGTTTTTAATTTTTTACTAGTGGAGCCTGCAGATAAGCAAGATTATAATGAAGCTGAAAACTCATTGCTCTTATTTGCCATAAAGTGAATTTTGACAACCAAAACTAATTATACACATTTAAAATTACCCTAGCTAACGTAAAATATTTTTTTTTGTTTTATATTATTTCATCATCTAGTTTGTTTTTAATTTTTTACTAGTGGAGCCTGCAGATAAGCAAGATTATAATGAAGCTGAAAATTTTGTACCATGTTTAGATACATTATTTATCATTGTGTTACAATTATTATACAGTAGGCTATATGAGCAGTAGACTATACTTTATAAGATTTGTTTAAGTATATTCTATGGTGTTTGCTTAATGGTGTATTTCTCGGAATGTATTCCCGTCGTTAAGGGCTCAAACCTGTATTAATATAAGTCCAGAAAGTGTACACTTTACCGTCAGTGTGGCGTTTTCAGTTTTGCTATGAACAAGTTTAAAAATGACGTCAAGTTGACGTAAAAATGTACACTTTCTGGAAGCCTTATTCATGTGGTCATATAAATGTATTGATAAATATAGAGTTTAGTATCAATATTTTAACTTATCTAAAATAATGAATATATTTCTTAGTAGTTCTTTCAAGAATCTTTATTTAACAAAATACATACTTCATATTCTTCTATAAATAATGATTATATACAAAAAACAAAAGTTGTANTTAGTTATTCCAGCTGTCATTATAATTTCTTTTAGGTAATTATATTTTGAAAATTTTTTGTATGCATATGTTAAATATAATTTAATACATTCTGTAATTTCTTACATATTTTATTATGTATATTGGTAAAAACTAAGAATTGAAGGGGCATAGAGCCCAAAATGCATATCCATTCTAAATTATAGAAAATAAATCTACATTTTCCATCAAAGGAAGTGTTCCTGTATAATTTGTTCTCAATAGCAATTTTATACTAAGTTCTGAAGGACATATTTTTTGTTTTAAATTCATTTTAATACTTCAGGATTTGTTATAGGAGATGGAAATCAAATATTTTTAAGCAATACCTGTAATAATTGGATACATAAATAATAAACAAATGTTATATCAACATAATATTTTAAATTAGACTTAAATATTCAAAACTTTATCAATTTTCAAGAACACTTTGTTTGAAATGTAATGATTCATATAAATTATAAACTGTCCAAAGTTATATCATCATAAAAAAACAATGTCCTTCCTTAATTGCTTAAATAAAAAAAATGACGACAAATCTTATTACTTAAGTTCTAAGATGAAAAAAATGTACAAAAATATCATGTAATCAAGATATCTTGATTGTGTGATAATTTCATTCAGAGAGTCCTTGCCTTTCTAGTTAGCCTTAGCTTGGCTTCTACTTGCTTTTTCTCTTACATCTTATTTTATTATTACTTTTTACAATTATGTCTAATTCTTTATTCATGATAATAAACTGGCAAAAAAAACTGTCAGCTAATTTGTAACTAGAAGCTTAAATCCACAATTTCCAACTATTGTTGATGGCATTTTCCAATTTGGACACCATGTTTTGTTTGCACTGTCATTCATTCTGGGTATTCATAAAGAAGAAAAATAAAGTGTCAAAAAAAAAGCACTTTTTGTCACTAAAATAACTGTTTGCTCTGAGGCCTGAGAGTACACACACTTCTCTCTTAATTCTGTAATATTGTGGCTTTTTTTCTTGATTAGCCTAGAAAAAATTTATCTACCCCCCTTTTTTTTAAAAGTATTTCTATTCAAAATTAAGTAGATTTGAAGAATTTAAGCATCATATTTTCATAAGAAAATATTTAACTTCTTAGTTAAATATTTTAAGTATCAGACACACCTTGTGTAGGCAATTCAAATTTTATCTTAACTCCTCCTTAATGTTGCCAATTTGTGGGAAACTTCCCTTTTTGTGGGAATTTTCAATTAAATGGGAAAATGGAAAATTTTAATAAAAATTGGGAGATTTGACCTTAATTTATTTTTTGTTACCAACAAATAGAAATATTAGGGATGCAGGCTGCATTAGTAATTTTTCTCTCTTTCTAATCCAGAGGATAAAACTATACATCTTAGGCATAAGTCTTTTGGTAAATGCCATTTTGGAAATTGAAGGAAAATTGTTATTTAATAAATTGCAATTTCATTTCACTTCTTTAATATTAAATTTTAGGTGAAATGAATTATAGCTCAGATTCTGATTCCTCAACTAAATTAAAAAGACTTTAAAAAATGAGCTTCTCAAAGAGATGCAGTTTTTAGATTTACAAATTTCTCTAATTAAAGACTTATTTTAAAGATTCATCAATATTCAAAATGTTGGTTTAGAGTGAAGAAATTTAAAACTATTAGAAGATAAATTTATTAAAAGCTTTAACTTTTTGAAGAGTTATGGAACAAAATGGAAATATAAAGGATTTTGATAACAAACCAGGTTTCAAACATAAATTAGCTGTTTTTATTTTAGTGTTTCCACATACAAATTCCAAAGTAGGAAGGACTTTTTCTATTGTAAATGATGTGAAAATAAAAAAACAAAAAACAATGTAATCAGATAGGTGTACTGTAATTATCCATTTAATTTATTCACATATCTGAACAAATGGATTTTATAGAATGGTTTAAACTAGGTACATTTGAGGGGAACGCACTGTACTTTGTTGGTCAATAATAGAAAATTGCATTTTGCACATCATTTAGTATGTCATTCTTTATTTTCATGATAATGGCAACAATAAGTTCATTTTGAATTTTTAAGCACATATTTTATACTGTAGGCTTTATAGCCAAAGTCAAAACAATATTAATTAATCAATCTAACACTTTTCTCCAATAATCTTCTTCAATTTGTTTTTCATAAAATTCATTTATAGTTCCATGCTTTTTAAAGTTCAAAAACCAAAAAAAAAAAAACTTTGCTTATGTGCAGAATTAACTTTATTTCTTTAAATTTCTCTACTTAGATTGTGCCAATATCATTGCAAACATTCATTCAATCTGTAAATTTATCTTCAAATAACCAGCAGAGTTTACAATAGCATTTTTTTCATTTTTTAAATAAAGTTGAATAGCAAAGCCACAATCTTAAAATCTTAAATCCAGATTTCTTTTTGTGATAGAAGAAAACATAAAAAAGCTTTATCTTTGGTCTCATTATTGAACTTCAATTTACAATTTGCAAACATACATTCCCACTGTCATTTGTCTGTCTGTCCATACATCCTTTGTTAATCTTCAGAATGGAGTTAATGGTTGAAAATTGAGACCTGATGCAGAGAGCTTAGGGACTAGAGATCCTGAATAACTGTATAAACTTCCAGTCTAGATCAGAAGTCAGGTGATTTCAATTGAAAAGTTTCTTGAAAAGTGAGTTATTGATAGATACATGAAAATCAAGACCAGATACAGAAAGCTTCTTTTTCAATTAAAATATGATTAAAAATTACAGTCTGGCATTGTAACAATATCACAAGTAATTGCTTGTTTTTATTTTCTTTTAAAATTTCATCATCATCATCATTTTAGTTCTTATCTGCAAGTTTGCTGCAAGCTCTCTCATTATTTTCATTTTCAACTTTATCTTCACTTTTTGAATTACATTTGTTCTTATTTGTAAAACTTGTTACAAGTATGTTGCTCCTTTGGTTGAAAAAAGAAGTCAGTTTTAGTAATTTTGAAACTTTCTCATTGTCCTCTCTTTCAATTTTATACTTTTGCATTTAGATGTTTTTTTCTTGTTCAATGTTTTTTCAATTTAACACTTTTAGAATAAAAATTATTAGTTAAATGTCTATTACTAATCTGTAAATAATATTAAACTTTCTTAAATACTACTAAGCAATATTTTATATTGTTGATCTCAATTTAATAACAATAATTTTAAGTCCTCACATTTACAATTTAAGTCCTCAAACATGTAAAGAGCTTACTGGACCCTGTTGGTCCAGTAAGCTCTTTACATGTTTGGGTCTGGAGACAAGTAACTTCCTGTCTCACAATTACACAAATGTGCATTATTTAATCAATTTATATATAATATAATTTGATCTTTCAAAATATTATTTTATGTAAATGTTATTTCAAAAGAATGAGGTCAAATATTAAACTAAAAAAATCTAATAATTAGAAAACATTATTATGTGACATCAGACTTATTTCAAATTTTGCAACCATAGAGAAACGAGGAAGGAGGAAAATTATAGCAGTCTATTTTAGATGTTGAATGCTTATTATTAATAACAAAAAAAAAAAAATGTTCAAAATAAATATTTTTAACCAAATACCAATGCTGTGAAATTTAATAAATATAAATTTACATACCAATATATTAGCTAAATCTGATTAATTTTGATTAAATCAAACCTGATGTTATCTTCCTTAAAACATGCATTTAATTAAATTAAAGTTTAAAAAAACACACACACATACAATTTGAATCTTCTTATAAATTTAGATAATTCAAAGTTAGTATATCTCATATTTTGAAAATGAAACATAATCTGAGAAACTGGCATGTAGTCAACTGATTTATAGAATGGATGCAATCTGGAGATTCCCTGAAAAGTACATGTTCTTTAATTAAACTCACAGAACATAGATAAAATTATCACTCTTTATAGTTTTAGTGACATTTGGGTCTGCATAGTACAGTTGTTTAGCTATGTTTTTAAAACATGGTGATGAGCATGTGATGAGCATGGAACAAACACAAGTTTATTGAAATAACCTGTAGGTTATCTGCATATAATTCTGATAAGCTAAAAAATGTTTACAACTAAAATAAGATTAATTTTAATATAATAACTATTTTAAAAATTAGAATTATAGAAGAAGCAATATAGCAGCAATGGAATGGAAAATCATTTCAGAAATTAAGTAACATCATATATACAATTGTTTATTAACAATTTCACTTTACAATACACAGATTTATAGAACAAATTGATACATGATATTTTCACTAATTGTTGTATCAATCTAATTATCAGTGTATGTATATTTATTACTATTATTATCTGGTTTGTTTATAGCCTTTTTTTCTCAATATAAATAGATCATAAATATTTTTATTAACCATTATAAAAAGTACACATTTGATCTTGATAAAAAATTAGATGACTCTCTCTCAAATTCATGTTGAGATAGAATAAATGTATCAATAACAAAACTGATCTGTACATTCAGCATAAAAGTCACAAAATGAATATTTTCTGAATAATACCAAAGACAGATTTTCTATATCTTTATTTCCTTTGATATACAGGTAATGTTTATTAACAAACCATTAAAACTTAATTCTGATAATACATTTTTCATGGATTAAATAGTCTTGTCTTAATAGATTTCATATGAATTTTATAAAACTGATAACTTAATTTTAAATAAGCATTAATAAAAATGGAAAAAGATGACATTATAATAATAAAGGTAAAATATTAATTTTGTTCAAATTTTTAATATTTTATCCATTTATATGGGTATAATATCTAATCAATCTGATAATATACTTATAATCTTCAGTATCTTTTCTATTGATAGGCTGTCCTTTCTCATCTCAATTTTAATCTTCTTAACATAAATTATTTTTGAAGTGTTTTTAACATTAAATTAAAACTTATCTATCATTTAAAATTTATAAATAAAATAATTTTTCTCATAGCGGCAGAAAATGAAGATAAGTTTTAANCAAAAACATCGGTTAACCAAAAGCATTCCAGTCAGACTGTCGTGCTGAATCGAACGTTTTTGATACTAGATTAACTTCTAAAGTATAATTTTTTTTGTTTTTATATATTTCAATATATTTATTTTGTTTGTACAAAATAAAGAAATAATTTTTAATGATACAATAGCCACAATTATTATTATAAAAATTTTCGTTAGGCTTAACATTGACGAAAATTCAACGTGAAGCGACAAGCAACAGAGAAAAATTTAAACATGGGATATATTAATATACTATTATTGGGATATACTAATATATTATATTAATAATGTATTTTTTTGTACATAATCGATTTTCCAAACAACCCCAGTCTCCAATTGATTCAGATAATCGATGCTCTACTGTATATAAATAGATTTCAAATTTATTGAATCTAATTAATTAGTCCAAAACTAAGCAAGTGCTGTTTAGGACTCAGTGAAGCCATTCATTTTTCAAGAGATGTATTAGCACATTTGAAGATATTTGCCTTTTTTTAAAAATACTACAGAATCTCTGTCTAATCTGTTTCTTTGTGCCTCTTCTTATTTAAATACACTTTCATAATTTTGTAGTATCTCATTGCATCATGTCTCATTACTTTAATCTAAGGTTACAGAAACAAAACTACTACTATTTTAGAGTGAATATTTTAATGATGTTGAATATGTTTGAAGTAAAATATTTTTTTCAAATTTATTGCAAGTCTTCATTCATTTAATGCAAGTGATCTTCAAAAAAATGCAAATATTTGTTTAATACAATGAAAAACTTGATTTTTATTATATAAAACAAATATTTTACACCATAAAATAGTTCTACAGATTTATAAAAAATCTCTTAAAAGTTTTTTATTTCTTAAATCTGTTATTTAATAATAATGAAAATATGATTTACTCTCAATCTTGAATTTAGCAAGTTTTATCTGCAATCATTTCAAATATTTAAATAGAATTACAATTCTATTTAAATATTTATACAGTGCTAAGCATCATTTAAATTGACTAATATTTAATTTCTTCAGTTCTGAATATTAATCAGAATCATATTGCTATATTTTTAAAGTTAAAGTTTTGTGAAAATATATTTGTTAAAACAATAGATATTATATTAATAAATCTACTTATTTCATAACACATTGTAAAGTCAAATGTTTCAAATAAACATAAATAATTTTTATGTTGTATTTTTATTTTCTAATTTAAAAATAAGGATACCAAACATTTTCTCTCAGAAAAGTAAAATGAAGAAAACTTTTTCTTCTTTAAGTAGCATATGAATTTAAAAACATATGAAATGATTTATGCAAAAAGCCAAATAAGATGGTTTATTTTCTTTCTTTACAGATTTCAATGACTATTGTCAAAGTTTATTTAATTATTTTAATCATCCATTGAAAAAATTTAAAACTTTGTTTTGAAGATAATATAATATAAAAAAATAAAAACATTATTTATTTTCTTTACAGTTATTAAAAAATTCTTTAGCAAAACATCTGTTAATCATGGACATATTTTGTTTGTTTCAACTTCAGTGATATCAGAGAGAGTAGCTATATCAATATTCCAATTAAACAATAACCATAAGCATAATCACATTAATATAGAAAGTCTGAATAGATCAGAAAATTCTGAACACTTCTCAATTTATTTTCCTGTTCACTTTATGTTCACTTCTTTGAATATTTCTTTCTATAGTTTGCTTTTGGTTCTATTTTTCTCTACAGAAAATTCTTAGTATGGTTTTAATTTAACTGTTCATAAACTAAAACCTCATATTTGCTCATATATTATAAAAAAAACTTTAGTATAAAACTGACAGATAACTAATAACTGCAAAATAATTGGTTACATTATTAAAGGAAATCCTCATTAGCTCAAAATTCAGGGGACAAAATATTTGCAACTTTGAATTATCCAAGATTTTCATATTTCTATATAATATGCCAAATGCCATGTTTATTAAGGAAATGGAATATGGCTACTTATACAGAATGCTATTTTTGTTAATTAATAATAATAATAATATAAATAAACTGCAGATAAACAACACATCTGATGCAGTCATGTTGCCAGATAGGTTTATAAAAGTAAAGCAGAATTCCTCAAAATGTAGCCCAAATTATTTTTAAAGTGGCCCAAAATGTAGTAAGTCACCAAAAATTAGTAGTAGCCTAGAGCAGTGGTCATAAACCTTTCTTACCTCATGAACCTAAATCGAAATTTTGAGTCATAGACCACTATCATAAACTTTTTTACACAATACAAAAACATCTATAAAATAACAATCATTAAAGTTGCATTTCATCTGAATCTTCACAAAGCTGGTTATAAACAATTAAATAACTCCACAAAAACTTCAAAAGCACCAATACTAATATATTTAAAACAAAATATGTTGAGACAAACGTTTTTGATCCAATTAGGATCTGCTTCAGGTCATTAATGTTCAAAAGAATTAGACTGCAGGACATTTGAATTTAAATTTTAAAATTGTTGGAACAATAAAGCCTTATAACACATATACAGAAAAAAATCACATCTAGATGTTAACATTAACGTAAAAACTAAAATAAAAATTAACACAAAAATTAACAAATAATTTTTAAATCATATGTGAATTAATTGATTTCCTATTTTTTTAAATTTTGCTGAGATCATTGTAAAAGGATTGCCAAGCATGCAAGATATTCGCCTCCTCCTTAAAATTGATGCATTCCCCCCTTTAGTTTGGCTTTAAAAATTTCCAGAGCCTCTAAAGTTTTGATTTGATCCGTGCAAAGAGAGTGTCTAATGAGACTGTCTTGCTGTAGTTTAGCTTCTATGTCTGTTTCAGAAGCATATATTGCTAAGGCAGTGGCCTGTTTTTTGTGTTGTATATCATATCTATGTTTCACCAGCCGTTGTGATTTTTGCTGTATATGTGTTATAAGGCTTTACCATTCCAGCGATTTTAAAATATTTAAATTTGAACATCCTGCATCCTAATTCTTTCAAACATTAATGACCTGAAGCAGATCCTAACCGAATCGAAAATGTTTCTCAACATATTTTGTTTTAAATATATTATTGTGCTGATGCTTTTGAAGGTTTTGTGGAGTTATTTAGTTGCATTTTATTTTATTAATATGAAATTCACTTATTTAATTATAACAAATTAGTGTGAAGTTGCTGCTTGTTTGAAATAAGTCTATGGATTCCATGAAGGATGATAACTGCACTCAAATTATTTATTGACTTATTGACAACATTGTTTATTGATAACAGTCATTTCATGTTTGGTTTTAAATCTGAATAAAAAACTCCAAACAGATAAGAAAAAAGAAATCAAGCATTTTGCATTTCTTTCATAATACTTTGCATAATCTTGAGTTGATCAATGTCCAAATTTCTCCACAAACCACATTACAAATATCTGAATCTGCTACTTGCAATCCAAAAATCCAGCTGTATTTTATGAATAGAAAAAAGGGTAGTTCATATATAAGGTGAACCCAAAAATGTGTTACTGTAAAAGCAAAGCCATATTGACCAGATCAGAGTTGTTCTTGGCCTATAGCATAGAGTTATTTCAGTCTAAATAAATTAGTGAATGTACACATTGACAGTTCGGTCAGAATAGTCACTTCAAATTATGAAGTAGCCATATTTTGAATTAATTGAATTCCTTACCATGTAAATCTCTATATCCCTGGCCAAGACAAAAGTACAGTTATGAAGTAACAGGTTTTCAAACTATCCAAGTTTGAATTAACAAGGATTTCCTGTATTTAATTATCTGAAGTATTTCTAGTTTAAAAAACTTTCAAAATTAATATACATATATCTTACCTATATTTTTCAAGTTTTTTCATCATTTTAATTATCTTCTTATCTTTCTTGTGTTTAAAACTACATATAAATATCAAATTTTTAATTTTTAAATGATAAAATTTATAAATGATAGTTTAATTATTAAAATTCATAATTTCATAAACTTAATAATCTAACTAAATCCAATTTGATTTCTTGAACTTTGATCTTTTAAATTACAAAATGGTGTCAAGTTTCACTTATCTTCAAAATCACTATTTCCACTTAAAATATGAAGATTGTTTAACTTCTGCTTAAAAATTTACTTCAAATACTAATATACCTTTTAATTTTACTACAGTAGAACCTCGATTATCCGGACTAATATCAGAATCATATTGCTATATTTTTAAAGTTAAAGTTTTGTGAAAATATATTTGTTAAAACAATAGATATTATATTAATAAATCTACTTATTTCATAACACATTGTAAAGTCAAATGTTTCCAATAAACATAAATAATTTTTATGTTGTATTTTTATTTTCTAATTTAAAAATAAGGATACCAAACATTTTCTCTCAGAAAAGTAAAATGAAGAAAACTTTTTCTTCTTTAAGTAGCATATGAATTTAAAAACATATGAAATGATTTATGCAAAAAGCCAAATAAGATGGTTTATTTTCTTTCTTTACAGATTTCAATGACTATTGTCAAAGTTTATTTAATTATTTTAATCATCCATTGAAAAAATTTAAAACTTTGTTTTGAAGATAATATAATATAAAAAAATAAAAACATTATTTATTTTCTTTACAGTTATTAAAAAATTCTTTAGCAAAACATCTGTTAATCATGGACATATTTTGTTTGTTTCAACTTCAGTGATATCAGAGAGAGTAGCTATATCAATATTCCAATTAAACAATAACCATAAGCATAATCACATTAATATAGAAAGTCTGAATAGATCAGAAAATTCTGAACACTTCTCAATTTATTTTCCTGTTCACTTTATGTTCACTTCTTTGAATATTTCTTTCTATAGTTTGCTTTTGGTTCTATTTTTCTCTACAGAAAATTCTTAGTATGGTTTTAATTTAACTGTTCATAAACTAAAACCTCATATTTGCTCATATATTATAAAAAAAACTTTAGTATAAAACTGACAGATAACTAATAACTGCAAAATAATTGGTTACATTATTAAAGGAAATCCTCATTAGCTCAAAATTCAGGGGACAAAATATTTGCAACTTTGAATTATCCAAGATTTTCATATTTCTATATAATATGCCAAATGCCATGTTTATTAAGGAAATGGAATATGGCTACTTATACAGAATGCTATTTTTGTTAATTAATAATAATAATAATATAAATAAACTGCAGATAAACAGCACATCTGATGCAGTCATGTTGCCAGATAGGTTTATAAAAGTAAAGCAGAATTCCTCAAAATGTAGCCCAAATTATTTTTAAAGTGGCCCAAAATGTAGTAAGTCACCAAAAATTAGTAGTAGCCTAGAGCAGTGGTCATAAACCTTTCTTACCTCATGAACCTAAATCGAAATTTTGAGTCATAGACCACTATCATAAACTTTTTTACACAATACAAAAACATCTATAAAATAACAATCATTAAAGTTGCATTTCATCTGAATCTTCACAAAGCTGGTTATAAACAATTAAATAACTCCACAAAAACTTCAAAAGCACCAATACTAATATATTTAAAACAAAATATGTTGAGACAAACGTTTTTGATCCAATTAGGATCTGCTTCAGGTCATTAATGTTCAAAAGAATTAGACTGCAGGACATTTGAATTTAAATTTTAAAATTGTTGGAACAATAAAGCCTTATAACACATATACAGAAAAAAATCACATCTAGATGTTAACATTAACGTAAAAACTAAAATAAAAATTAACACAAAAATTAACAAATAATTTTTAAATCATATGTGAATTAATTGATTTCCTATTTTTTTTAATTTTGCTGAGATCATTGTAAAAGGATTGCCAAGCATGCAAGATATTCGCCTCCTCCTTAAAATTGATGCATTCCCCCCTTTAGTTTGGCTTTAAAAATTTCCAGAGCCTCTAAAGTTTTGATTTGATCCGTGCAAAGAGAGTGTCTAATGAGACTGTCTTGCTGTAGTTTAGCTTCTATGTCTGTTTCAGAAGCATATATTGCTAAGGCAGTGGCCTGTTTTTTGTGTTGTATATCATATCTATGTTTCACCAGCCGTTGTGATTTTTGCTGTATATGTGTTATAAGGCTTTACCATTCCAGCGATTTTAAAATATTTAAATTCGAACATCCTGCATCCTAATTCTTTCAAACATTAATGACCTGAAGCAGATCCTAACTGAATCGAAAATGTTTCTCAACATATTTTGTTTTAAATATATTATTGTGCTGATGCTTTTGAAGGTTTTGTGGAGTTATTTAGTTGCATTTTATTTTATTAATATGAAATTCACTTATTTAATTATAACAAATTAGTGTGAAGTTGCTGCTTGTTTGAAATAAGTCTATGGATTCCATGAAGGATGATAACTGCACTCAAATTATTTATTGACTTATTGACAATATTGTTTATTGATAACAGTCATTTCATGTTTGGTTTTAAATCTGAATAAAAAACTCCAAACAGATAAGAAAAAAGAAATCAAGCATTTTGCATTTCTTTCATAATACTTTGCATAATCTTGAGTTGATCAATGTCCAAATTTCTCCACAAACCACATTACAAATATCTGAATCTGCTACTTGCAATCCAAAAATCCAGCTGTATTTTATGAATAGAAAAAAGGGTAGTTCATATATAAGGTGAACCCAAAAATGTGTTACTGTAAAAGCAAAGCCATATTGACCAGATCAGAGTTGTTCTTGGCCTATAGCATAGAGTTATTTCAGTCTAAATAAATTAGTGAATGTACACATTGACAGTTCGGTCAGAATAGTCACTTCAAATTATGAAGTAGCCATATTTTGAATTAATTGAATTCCTTACCATGTAAATCTCTATATCCCTGGCCAAGACAAAAGTACAGTTATGAAGTAACAGGTTTTCAAACTATCCAAGTTTGAATTAACAAGGATTTCCTGTATTTAATTATCTGAAGTATTTCTAGTTTAAAAAACTTTCAAAATTAATAACATATATCTTACCTATATTTTTCAAGTTTTTTCATCATTTTAATTATCTTCTTATCTTTCTTGTGTTTAAAACTACATATAAATATCAAATTTTTAATTTTTAAATGATAAAATTTATAAATGATAGTTTAATTATTAAAATTCATAATTTCATAAACTTAATAATCTAACTAAATCCAATTTGATTTCTTGAACTTTGATCTTTTAAATTACAAAATGGTGTCAAGTTTCACTTATCTTCAAAATCACTATTTCCACTTAAAATATGAAGATTGTTTAACTTCTGCTTAAAAATTTACTTCAAATACTAATATACCTTTTAATTTTACTATTTAACATAGTTCTCTTGAATAATAATAAACAATAAAATGAAGAACTATGTTAGTTACCACTAAAATATGCTTGCTAAAATAATATACTACTGTAGATAAACAGTAAAATCTGAGTTCTATTTTTCAGTCAAAACATGATAGTATACCATACTAGAAGATGCCGTACTAGAAGAAGTATCAATAGCCAACACTGTAATATACAGTAGTCACCAGTGAACTTAAACCAGGCTGCAGTTAACATGCCATTCAATAGATAGGTTTAAAAAAAGTAACTTTGATTCATTACATGAATGTTTTACATAATTTAAAACAAATATACAGTAATTAATCTTTATTTTTGCTAAATATCAACTTGATATCTTGCAAGTTTAACAAAATTGAGCCAGTCAAACTTGAGTCACAGAAATCAAAAAACATAGATTGCTGCATCACTTCAGTCAATGAACATAGACCAGCCGATAATTTGCATTTAAATACTGTTACAATTGCTGTATTTCTGAAACAACTAATTATTTTAGCCTAACTTTAGCATGCAGTGATCCTGTGAATGATATAAGATGTTTTTTAGTTTTATTTACATTTACTTTGCATTTTGTCTACATTTGACAGAGGAAAAGCTGTTTCAGAAGATTTAAGGAACGCTATTATTGCTAAACACAGTTGTGGCATATTTGAAAGAGCTATTAGAAAAGAGCCAATGCTA
The DNA here is from genome assembly GCF_000671375.1 of Centruroides sculpturatus. Lineage (NCBI taxonomy): Eukaryota > Metazoa > Arthropoda > Arachnida > Scorpiones > Buthidae > Centruroides > Centruroides sculpturatus. The sequence goes on from NW_019384480.1 coordinate 689,742, forward strand.
AGCAAGAGAACAGTGCACCAGTTTATTGTTCATTATACTAACCATAGCCATGTTATCCCCAACAAAGCTGCTGGACATCAATGAAAAACTTGAAAAGTTAATGATAGGAGTTTGAAAAAAACTCATAAAAAACAACCACTGTGCCACAGCATTGGATGTAACTATAATATGAAATGATACAACTGAAAATAATGTATCTGTTTCAACAACATGCAAGAGACTGCAAGAAATGCATTTCCAGTTCTACGCAGCACATGAAAAATCTTTGCTAACAGCACATCAAAAGAAGAATGTTCTTTGGTCCACTGTACAAATGTACAGTGGGCTAAAGAACATCTTTCCTAGTCTCAACAAAAGAGGCATGAAATTCTGGGGTCTAATGAATCAAAATTTGAATTATCAGAAACAGATAAAAGCAAACATGTCATTTGATGTGACAATGAAGCTAATGATCCAGTATCATTAAAATGCTCAGTGAAGTTTCCTGCCAGCGTCATGATTTGGGGTATATGAGCACCAGTGGTATGGGTCAGTTGACATTTGTTGATGGAGCACTTGCTTCAGAACAATACATTAACATTCTACAACAGTTTTAATTCTGTCCATAGCAAAGCTATATCCAAATAGAACCTGCATTTTCCAGCAGAATGGGCCACAGGTCATACAAGTAGAAAAACAAAACACTGGCTTGCAGAAAAGAACATAGAAGTTCTTCCTTGGCATCCAACAGCCCAGATCTTTCACCAATTGAGAATGTACAAAACATTATGAAGAGACATATGTGAAAAACGTGCCCTCAAACAGTTGAAGGACTAAAAGCTTCCATCTTAACTATCTGGAATTCCATAACTGCAGATGAATGTGAACATCTAGTCAACAGCATGCCTAAATGTATGGAAGGTATTATGGTGCAAAAGCTGATGCAACAAAATATTAAACATGCAGTGGTCTATGTTCATTGACAGGATGACGCAGCAATCTATGTTTTTTTTTTATGCCTGTGACTCAAGTTTAACTGGCTCAATTTTGTTAAACTTGCAAGATATCAAGTTGATATTTAGCAAAAATAAAGATTAATTACTGAATATTTGTTTTAAATTATGTAAAACATTCATGCAATGAATCAAAGTTACTTTTTTTTAAACCTATCAATTGGATGGCATGTTAACTGCAGCCTGGTCTAAGTTCAGTGGTGACTACTGTAGTTGTTCAGTATGAAAAATTCTTTATATTCAGGCAAGGTGACTCATGACTGGCATGATAAAAATGAATTGAGCCATTATTGACCACAATGAATATCATGGACCAATTGTAGCTGATGTAAAAGACAAATTGGAGTGGGGACTTTGTTGGAGGCCATCTTTTCATGAATGAACAATACTGTCCACTAATTATCTGCCCTGCTAAGTTCTTGTCAAAAAATGAGTACAAAGATGTGCTAATGACATTTTGAAAGGGAAAGATAAAAATGTTGAAAAAACTTTGTCCTGTTGGTGCTAGAGGACCTTTTTACAAGATCATTATGGGTTTAGCTAGGCTCAAATGGCAAGAGACTGGGACTGACATATCTGGACAGAATACTAGTTAAAATATTCCCATGGTTTTTCAGCCCATCTAGATTTAATCCCAGAGTGATGGCTGAATAGTTAAGGTGCAGCCTATCAGGCCATCAAAGTAAAATAAAAATGTCAGTTACTAAAAAGCACCATTTAGTAACCAACACTAAATCCAATAGGAAAGAAAGTACAGATAGGTATATACAAAAAAATTTTAAAAAACTATAAATGCTACAATATAATGTATAAATTTAGAATAAAAAAANCTTGAACTGGCTTTGATGTAAACATTAACATTTAAATTACTTTGCTTTCTTCATTCTAAAGTTCAACTGACTGTAATGTGCACTTGATTTGAGCAATCTAAACCTGACAAAAGATAGCCAAAAAATGTAATACATGCCCTATATCAAAAACACAGCCACAAAAGTTAATGTATTTAAACCACAATTAAATGAATATTTTGAAAAGTATTTTATTTTCATGTTTGCAGTGGTTCACAATGCCCTGATAATGGACTCATTTATGACTCCATTATCAGGGTCTGTGGACCAAAATGAAATCACATTCAAAATTACCATATGATCAATGTTTTAACAGTGAGATTTCATGTCATTGTGCACAAGCATGAAATTTACCAGACACTTAGTATCATACTGAAATATTTGCATAAATGTTCTTCAGCATAGTGAATAACTCTGCTTAAGAACAACTTTATAGAAGATTCATCTGCTGAACATCACTCACTTGGGTTGCTGTATTTCAAAAGATCATCAAACTGTTCCAAAACCAAAACTAAAGTAGCAGGTGAGATATGCACTATGTTTATAGCAATATCATATATAATATATGCAAATTGACAAACAGAATGAAGAGCAAACAACAAACAAAACTGCATTAAATCAATTATTTACCCAATTCTAATGTGCACCAAACTTTTGAGACCAGAAAAGTCCAAAGAAAGGTGTGCATTAGAATTAAGAAAACACAGTAATATTTATCTTGAATCAATACAATCCAACTGTTGTAAATGTAACTAACAATAGTAATTAATCATCATAAAATTATTTAAATTACTCTTCTAATTGATATTGATTAATAATATGTCTGTAAATACTTTATGAAAGTTTGTTTTATTTAAGAAAAGTAATATGATGATTAATTAAAAGAATTCTTATCTAATTTTATACATTTTTAAAAAAATGCTGTAATTTACTGATTTTTATATTACATTTATTTATTATGAATATCTAATGATAAATTATGAATAAAAAACAAAATATGAAACAGAAAAGTGTTTTCATGTCATTTTTGTCATTTGTAAAATGATCAACCATTCTTTTGAATAAACAAAATTGTAAGTTAGAAAATAAAATTATATACTGTAATTCAAAATACCATAATTTACTTTTATATACTTAAAACATTTGCTAAACAAAGTAACTTACCTACTCAAAATCTTTAGGAGGTTGCAGTATAATGGTTATTTTTCAGTATGATTAATATGATTCTGCTTCAAACAAATTTATTAATTGATCAGATCACATTTTCCAAATACAGTAGACCCCCCTATAACACAGTAGATAATTCCGTGTTATATGAATTCCATGTTGTACGAGTCACTTAGATTTTACAAATATGTGAGCCGTTAACAGCCCAGCACACTTATTTGTAAAATCTAAGTGACTTGTACAACATGGAATTATCTACCATGTTATAGGGGGGTCTACTGTAAAACCAATTTTACTAGTGTTATTTCTTTAAAACACTGTGTATATAGTTTATTTTTGTGTATTAAAGTTTCAAATAATTATTTTTCACAAAATATAAAAAACAAACTAATTAAAAACTGAAAAATGTTTCAAAAACTAAATATATTAAGATTTAAATAGATATTCACTTATTAACTACTGCTTCAGATTAAAATTTTTGCAATCTACATAGTGCTGCTTCTTTCAATGGTTATTCATTTTTTTGTGAATATAATTGAAAAAAAATTCAAATGAATTAAGTTTCATTGACAGTTGAAACATTAAACTATTTTCTTAGCTTCTTGTCTATTGAAACTATCTTGCAGCAAATTTTATAACTAATTTAAAATTACTTACTAAAATCAGTTTAAAATTGAAAAACTGTTTTTAAATCAAACATAAGAGTAAATATAATTAGTATTAACATTATTATTGAAAAAAGTATATTTTTTAGAACAAGATTGCAAATTTTACATTTAGATTCTATCAATTACATTTAAGCTAAATTTTGTGTGTGAATGTTTTTTTTTTGTTAAACTAATTTCTGTAAATCTTTGAAAAGTTTATCTCCATAAAAAATTATTTCATATGTTCTAAAATTATATACATTTTAAAGAATCAGAAGTTGATTTTATTGGTTGTTCCTTGTACAAGTTTTAATTAAATTAATTAAATAAAATATTAATTTTTGAAGTTATTTTATGTTTAACTTGTAACAAAAATAAATTTGCCTTTTATTCTGTTCAGCAATAAAAACGTGGAAGCTAAGGCAAATACCTGCTATTCTGAAATGTGTTAAAAATTTTTCAGGATTGTTTGGCCAGTTATGCTGAGTCTGGTCCATTCCTCACTATGCAGCCATTCCACTGTAAACTTGACTGATCCCATGATGGGAATGATAGAAAAAAACTCTTCTAAAGTTCATAGAGTAGACAGTAATTAAAAGCGGTCAATAATCAGACATTTGAAATATAATAGAGCATCAATTATCCAAATGCTGATCAACAAAAACATCGGTTAACCAAAAGCATTCCAGTCAGACTGTCGTGCTGAATCGAACGTTTTTGATACTAGATTAACTTCTAAAGTATAATTTTTTTTTGTTTTTATATATTTCAATATATTTATTTTGTTTGTACAAAATAAAGAAATAATTTTTAATGATACAATAGCCACAATTATTATTATAAAAATTTTCGTTAGGCTTAACATTGACGAAAATTCAACGTGAAGCGACAAGCAACAGAGAAAAATTTAAACATGGGATATATTAATATACTATTATTGGGATATACTAATATATTATATTAATAATGTATTTTTTTGTACATAATCGATTTTCCAAACAACCCCAGTCTCCAATTGATTCAGATAATCGATGCTCTACTGTATATAAATAGATTTCAAATTTATTGAATCTAATTAATTAGTCCAAAACTAAGCAAGTGCTGTTTAGGACTCAGTGAAGCCATTCATTTTTCAAGAGATGTATTAGCACATTTGAAGATATTTGCCTTTTTTTAAAAATACTACAGAATCTCTGTCTAATCTGTTTCTTTGTGCCTCTTCTTATTTAAATACACTTTCATAATTTTGTAGTATCTCATTGCATCATGTCTCATTACTTTAATCTAAGGTTACAGAAACAAAACTACTACTATTTTAGAGTGAATATTTTAATGATGTTGAATATGTTTGAAGTAAAATATTTTTTTCAAATTTATTGCAAGTCTTCATTCATTTAATGCAAGTGATCTTCAAAAAAATGCAAATATTTGTTTAATACAATGAAAAACTTGATTTTTATTATATAAAACAAATATTTTACACCATAAAATAGTTCTACAGATTTATAAAAAATCTCTTAAAAGTTTTTTATTTCTTAAATCTGTTATTTAATAATAATGAAAATATGATTTACTCTCAATCTTGAATTTAGCAAGTTTTATCTGCAATCATTTCAAATATTTAAATAGAATTACAATTCTATTTAAATATTTATACAGTGCTAAGCATCATTTAAATTGACTAATATTTAATTTCTTCAGTTCTGAATATTAATCAGAATCATATTGCTATATTTTTAAAGTTAAAGTTTTGTGAAAATATATTTGTTAAAACAATAGATATTATATTAATAAATCTACTTATTTCATAACACATTGTAAAGTCAAATGTTTCAAATAAACATAAATAATTTTTATGTTGTATTTTTATTTTCTAATTTAAAAATAAGGATACCAAACATTTTCTCTCAGAAAAGTAAAATGAAGAAAACTTTTTCTTCTTTAAGTAGCATATGAATTTAAAAACATATGAAATGATTTATGCAAAAAGCCAAATAAGATGGTTTATTTTCTTTCTTTACAGATTTCAATGACTATTGTCAAAGTTTATTTAATTATTTTAATCATCCATTGAAAAAATTTAAAACTTTGTTTTGAAGATAATATAATATAAAAAAATAAAAACATTATTTATTTTCTTTACAGTTATTAAAAAATTCTTTAGCAAAACATCTGTTAATCATGGACATATTTTGTTTGTTTCAACTTCAGTGATATCAGAGAGAGTAGCTATATCAATATTCCAATTAAACAATAACCATAAGCATAATCACATTAATATAGAAAGTCTGAATAGATCAGAAAATTCTGAACACTTCTCAATTTATTTTCCTGTTCACTTTATGTTCACTTCTTTGAATATTTCTTTCTATAGTTTGCTTTTGGTTCTATTTTTCTCTACAGAAAATTCTTAGTATGGTTTTAATTTAACTGTTCATAAACTAAAACCTCATATTTGCTCATATATTATAAAAAAAACTTTAGTATAAAACTGACAGATAACTAATAACTGCAAAATAATTGGTTACATTATTAAAGGAAATCCTCATTAGCTCAAAATTCAGGGGACAAAATATTTGCAACTTTGAATTATCCAAGATTTTCATATTTCTATATAATATGCCAAATGCCATGTTTATTAAGGAAATGGAATATGGCTACTTATACAGAATGCTATTTTTGTTAATTAATAATAATAATAATATAAATAAACTGCAGATAAACAGCACATCTGATGCAGTCATGTTGCCAGATAGGTTTATAAAAGTAAAGCAGAATTCCTCAAAATGTAGCCCAAATTATTTTTAAAGTGGCCCAAAATGTAGTAAGTCACCAAAAATTAGTAGTAGCCTAGAGCAGTGGTCATAAACCTTTCTTACCTCATGAACCTAAATCGAAATTTTGAGTCATAGACCACTATCATAAACTTTTTTACACAATACAAAAACATCTATAAAATAACAATCATTAAAGTTGCATTTCATCTGAATCTTCACAAAGCTGGTTATAAACAATTAAATAACTCCACAAAAACTTCAAAAGCACCAATACTAATATATTTAAAACAAAATATGTTGAGACAAACGTTTTTGATCCAATTAGGATCTGCTTCAGGTCATTAATGTTCAAAAGAATTAGACTGCAGGACATTTGAATTTAAATTTTAAAATTGTTGGAACAATAAAGCCTTATAACACATATACAGAAAAAAATCACATCTAGATGTTAACATTAACGTAAAAACTAAAATAAAAATTAACACAAAAATTAACAAATAATTTTTAAATCATATGTGAATTAATTGATTTCCTATTTTTTTTAATTTTGCTGAGATCATTGTAAAAGGATTGCCAAGCATGCAAGATATTCGCCTCCTCCTTAAAATTGATGCATTCCCCCCTTTAGTTTGGCTTTAAAAATTTCCAGAGCCTCTAAAGTTTTGATTTGATCCGTGCAAAGAGAGTGTCTAATGAGACTGTCTTGCTGTAGTTTAGCTTCTATGTCTGTTTCAGAAGCATATATTGCTAAGGCAGTGGCCTGTTTTTTGTGTTGTATATCATATCTATGTTTCACCAGCCGTTGTGATTTTTGTTGTATATGTGTTATAAGGCTTTACCATTCCAGCGATTTTAAAATATTTAAATTTGAACATCCTGCATCCTAATTCTTTCAAACATTAATGACCTGAAGCAGATCCTAACCGAATCGAAAATGTTTCTCAACATATTTTGTTTTAAATATATTATTGTGCTGATGCTTTTGAAGGTTTTGTGGAGTTATTTAGTTGCATTTTATTTTATTAATATGAAATTCACTTATTTAATTATAACAAATTAGTGTGAAGTTGCTGCTTGTTTGAAATAAGTCTATGGATTCCATGAAGGATGATAACTGCACTCAAATTATTTATTGACTTATTGACAATATTGTTTATTGATAACAGTCATTTCATGTTTGGTTTTAAATCTGAATAAAAAACTCCAAACAGATAAGAAAAAAGAAATCAAGCATTTTGCATTTCTTTCATAATACTTTGCATAATCTTGAGTTGATCAATGTCCAAATTTCTCCACAAACCACATTACAAATATCTGAATCTGCTACTTGCAATCCAAAAATCCAGCTGTATTTTATGAATAGAAAAAAGGGTAGTTCATATATAAGGTGAACCCAAAAATGTGTTACTGTAAAAGCAAAGCCATATTGACCAGATCAGAGTTGTTCTTGGCCTATAGCATAGAGTTATTTCAGTCTAAATAAATTAGTGAATGTACACATTGACAGTTCGGTCAGAATAGTCACTTCAAATTATGAAGTAGCCATATTTTGAATTAATTGAATTCCTTACCATGTAAATCTCTATATCCCTGGCCAAGACAAAAGTACAGTTATGAAGTAACAGGTTTTCAAACTATCCAAGTTTGAATTAACAAGGATTTCCTGTATTTAATTATCTGAAGTATTTCTAGTTTAAAAAACTTTCAAAATTAATATACATATATCTTACCTATATTTTTCAAGTTTTTTCATCATTTTAATTATCTTCTTATCTTTCTTGTGTTTAAAACTACATATAAATATCAAATTTTTAATTTTTAAATGATAAAATTTATAAATGATAGTTTAATTATTAAAATTCATAATTTCATAAACTTAATAATCTAACTAAATCCAATTTGATTTCTTGAACTTTGATCTTTTAAATTACAAAATGGTGTCAAGTTTCACTTATCTTCAAAATCACTATTTCCACTTAAAATATGAAGATTGTTTAACTTCTGCTTAAAAATTTACTTCAAATACTAATATACCTTTTAATTTTACTATTTAACATAGTTCTCTTGAATAATAATAAACAATAAAATGAAGAACTATGTTAGTTACCACTAAAATATGCTTGCTAAAATAATATACTACTGTAGATAAACAGTAAAATCTGAGTTCTATTTTTCAGTCAAAACATGATAGTATACCATACTAGAAGATGCCGTACTAGAAGAAGTATCAATAGCCAACACTGTAATATACAGTAGTCACCAGTGAACTTAAACCAGGCTGCAGTTAACATGCCATTCAATAGATAGGTTTAAAAAAAGTAACTTTGATTCATTACATGAATGTTTTACATAATTTAAAACAAATATACAGTAATTAATCTTTATTTTTGCTAAATATCAACTTGATATCTTGCAAGTTTAACAAAATTGAGCCAGTCAAACTTGAGTCACAGAAATCAAAAAACATAGATTGCTGCATCACTTCAGTCAATGAACATAGACCAGCCGATAATTTGCATTTAAATACTGTTACAATTGCTGTATTTCTGAAACAACTAATTATTTTAGCCTAACTTTAGCATGCAGTGATCCTGTGAATGATATAAGATGTTTTTTAGTTTTATTTACATTTACTTTGCATTTTGTCTACATTTGACAGAGGAAAAGCTGTTTCAGAAGATTTAAGGAACGCTATTATTGCTAAACACAGTTGTGGCATATTTGAAAGAGCTATTAGAAAAGAGCCAATGCTAAGCAAGAGAACAGTGCACCAGTTTATTGTTCATTATACTAACCATAGCCATGTTATCCCCAACAAAGCTGCTGGACATCAATGAAAAACTTGAAAAGTTAATGATAGGAGTTTGAAAAAAACTCATAAAAAACAACCACTGTGCCACAGCATTGGATGTAACTATAATATGAAATGATACAACTGAAAATAATGTATCTGTTTCAACAACATGCAAGAGACTGCAAGAAATGCATTTCCAGTTCTACGCAGCACATGAAAAATCTTTGCTAACAGCACATCAAAAGAAGAATGTTCTTTGGTCCACTGTACAAATGTACAGTGGGCTAAAGAACATCTTTCCTAGTCTCAACAAAAGAGGCATGAAATTCTGGGGTCTAATGAATCAAAATTTGAATTATCAGAAACAGATAAAAGCAAACATGTCATTTGATGTGACAATGAAGCTAATGATCCAGTATCATTAAAATGCTCAGTGAAGTTTCCTGCCAGCGTCATGATTTGGGGTATATGAGCACCAGTGGTATGGGTCAGTTGACATTTGTTGATGGAGCACTTGCTTCAGAACAATACATTAACATTCTACAACAGTTTTAATTCTGTCCATAGCAAAGCTATATCCAAATAGAACCTGCATTTTCCAGCAGAATGGGCCACAGGTCATACAAGTAGAAAAACAAAACACTGGCTTGCAGAAAAGAACATAGAAGTTCTTCCTTGGCATCCAACAGCCCAGATCTTTCACCAATTGAGAATGTACAAAACATTATGAAGAGACATATGTGAAAAACGTGCCCTCAAACAGTTGAAGGACTAAAAGCTTCCATCTTAACTATCTGGAATTCCATAACTGCAGATGAATGTGAACATCTAGTCAACAGCATGCCTAAATGTATGGAAGGTATTATGGTGCAAAAGCTGATGCAACAAAATATTAAACATGCAGTGGTCTATGTTCATTGACAGGATGACGCAGCAATCTATGTTTTTTTTTTATGCCTGTGACTCAAGTTTAACTGGCTCAATTTTGTTAAACTTGCAAGATATCAAGTTGATATTTAGCAAAAATAAAGATTAATTACTGAATATTTGTTTTAAATTATGTAAAACATTCATGCAATGAATCAAAGTTACTTTTTTTTAAACCTATCAATTGGATGGCATGTTAACTGCAGCCTGGTCTAAGTTCAGTGGTGACTACTGTAGTTGTTCAGTATGAAAAATTCTTTATATTCAGGCAAGGTGACTCATGACTGGCATGATAAAAATGAATTGAGCCATTATTGACCACAATGAATATCATGGACCAATTGTAGCTGATGTAAAAGACAAATTGGAGTGGGGACTTTGTTGGAGGCCATCTTTTCATGAATGAACAATACTGTCCACTAATTATCTGCCCTGCTAAGTTCTTGTCAAAAAATGAGTACAAAGATGTGCTAATGACATTTTGAAAGGGAAAGATAAAAATGTTGAAAAAACTTTTGTCCTGTTGGTGCTAGAGGACCTTTTTACAAGATCATTATGGGTTTAGCTAGGCTCAAATGGCAAGAGACTGGGACTGACATATCTGGACAGAATACTAGTTAAAATATTCCCATGGTTTTTCAGCCCATCTAGATTTAATCCCAGAGTGATGGCTGAATAGTTAAGGTGCAGCCTATCAGGCCATCAAAGTAAAATAAAAATGTCAGTTATTAAAAAGCACCATTTAGTAACCAACACTAAATCCAATAGGAAAGAAAGTACAGATAGGTATATACAAAAAAATTTTTAAAAACTATAAATGCTACAATATAATGTATAAATTTAGAATAAAAAAATATATTTAGTAATATTAAACAATAGTGGATAACAGAAGGAGGTAATATTAAATAAAGTTTGATTCTTGTTAAAATAAAACTGTAGTCTATAGTTTTTTAATTAAGTCTCCTCAAAAATCTGTAAAGAATGAGATGGATATTTTCTCATGGTTGCTTTTATGAGAAGTTTTAAAGTTTTTAACTTTTACTCTTTTTTAAACATAACCTCTTTAACTTATAAAAAAAAATATATTGATTCCATTGTTGAAATTTTATAAAACTATTTAGTTATTGTTATATTTTTCCTAAAATAGAGCTTTACTTTTAGTCACCATATATGTGTAACAGTAGTGATTTTTTTAAAGGGCACTGATTATAAATAATCTATTTACATTTAATTTTCTTTCAAACATATCAGTACCAACAGACATATGTCATTTACTAGCATGTATTTTTTTTATTCATTTATGTGTAATTGAATTATATGTAATTCTTGTTTATATTAATAAACTATCAGTTCTCTTGATACTCTTTCTGATCTGTATATACTGATCATTAAAACTGTATAGTGGGATAAGTAATTATTAAAATTCAGTAAGCATATAACTTGTTAATGCTGAAAGTATGATTAAGAGTAATATCTAGTCTCATTTCACAAGTCTATGGACATTTTCATATGTTTCAAATGGGAAAACTCAAGCATTTGAACTGATTATGGCTTTTTGACAGAGACTTAAGAATAAGTTTAGCTCTACACAAAGATATGCTGTAATTATGAAGTTAGTTTTTATCTTAAATTATAAACTGTCATTCATTACCAAAATGAAAAGTTACCTCACTTCAAAATATCAAGAAATTACAAAATATGAAGAAAATCTGATCTTACAAAAAACAATTGGTAGACCACTTAAAAACTAATTATGAAATTATGCACCATTTTAGTAAAAACAATAAACATGAAGGTATGTTTTGTAAACACTTCCCAAGTTTTCAAAAATGTTCAAAAAATGCTTATAAATTCAAGAAGGCAAATATGGAGATCTAGAACATGTCTTAAATGTAACAAGCAAAATATCCCTACAAATAAAAATATGCTGAAGAAGAAAACCTTACAATTCTTGAGAAAAATGATTATTTTGAAAAATTTTAAAACATCTACAAGTTGGTTGCAAGGTTTTAAAGAATACCATGATATCATGGAGTAAATGATTGACCAAATCACACTCAGTTGCCTATTTATCACTCTTTAAAATAAATGCGTATGTTTTTCATAAAAATTTTAACAAAATGATTGTGATATTTCAAATAAAAAGTTATAATTTTTCAGCTGATACCAAAAATGTTAAATAAACATAATAAAATGAGATAAAATAATGTAATTTTACAATATAATGTAGCCATAAATCTATATTTTCTATATTTTTTAGTTAATATGTTAAAAAAGCACACACACACACACACAGTGTTCTCTTGATGTGAATTTCTGACTTAAATGTAATTTTGCATTACACACATTTTTGTTCTATTCTCAAAGAGTGCATTTAACTTATAACTTTACTGTATTAACAAAAATACTTCAGATGTGTTTCTACATTTGCAATTAATTAAATCTGTATTAAGCAGATTTAATTATAATAATAAGAATTTTAAAGTCATTTTAATACTTTTGTTAGTTGATATGACTATTTATGTCAAGACAGATGGTTGTTAATGAATTACAGTTTTCACTTTTTAATTATAAGCTTAACAAAATTTTTACTAACAATACTATATATTAAGCATATACAGATTTGAACTTTAATGTATAATAAAAAAAAATATAATCGTTTTGTTTTTAAAATTTATAGAATTTAATTTAATTAAATAAATTTATTTATTGAATTTGTTTTTCTCATTAGAAAGTACAGTACATATCTATTTTCAATTTTGTCAGAAAAATTCATCATCTATTAAGTGCAAATATGAAGAAAAATTTATTAAAAGACATCATACTGAAATTACATACTAAAAACATTTTTTTTTTTTCAATTTGATACTTGCTATGCAAAACTAAAATTTTCCTGAGAAATTTGTCGATAAGCTAAGAATATATTTATATCTGACATTTAATTATGACATTTATATCAAGGCAGAAATACAGTAAGACCCCGTTTAATGCTGATTCGATATAACACAGTCTGCTTGAAGCCTAAAAAAAGCTCAATATTTACACCAATTTAAATTATTGCAACATTCCATTGATTCATATTAATACAATTATTTGTGAACACAAACCAATCAGCAAAAGGTAGCAAAAAGGTGTACTTTCGTTATATCTATATTTGGTGCAATTTCGGAAAAAAATATAACATCATGGATGCCATAGGAAATATTGACTTTGCTTGGCAAGAATTAACTGATAAATGCCCGAACAAACTGTGGAAGAAGTTATGGCTGAAGGTATCCAAGAATTCTCAACAAGAAGAGCCTATTGATATATCGTTAGGTTGACCAAACTCAACCTTATCGATATAGCAGGACTAGGAGATATAGATGAGCAGGATATTGAGGAGTTACAGCAGGTTTCTGGTGAGAGCCTTACCAATGATGACCTTCAAGAACTGGCAGAACATGGAATTCATGTGGAACTGGAAAATAGAGATTCTGAAAATAAAGAACCCAAAAAATTTCTCTACAGATTTACTGGTAAGATAACTGAAATCATTGATCAAATTGTAGCGAATGATCCAGATTTTGAAAGGAGTGCAAAATCTGACGTTTTGGATGCGATCTTCTGCTACTGAAATTTGCTTAATTAAGGAAAGAAAAAAGTGACAAATGAAACTTCATGACTTTATTGCAAAAAAAAAAAAAAAACAAGAATTTCAGAAAAGTCAGAACCTTCGTCACAAAAAATGAACTATTAATATAGAAAAAATAAACTAATTAATATATTATTATACATTTCTGTGTGCATATGTTTGTGTGTTATTTAACATATTTTTATATTAATTTGTATAATAATATAACTTAAAATTAAAGTAAAATTTGTTCATTTTTGGTCGCATGTTCTCCTTTCCCTACTTATGTTAAAATGACCTCGTTTAATGCTGTTAAACATTAGTGCTTTGTTGTCTAGGAACACATCCCCTATGTTAAATGGGGTCTTACTATACAGTACATGTTAACGTAAGTAGATTATAATTAGATAATCTCACCTTTCAGTGATATTATCATGTATTAAGTAGAACTAGTTAGTTATAAATAAAATTGGTTTAATTATGAATAATTACATGTAATATGTTAGTTTTGAAAAATTTTTGAGTGTTTGTGAAATATTAATTATCAGCAGAACACCTTGATCAAATACTTCAATATTCATTCATAACAATGCAACTGGTAAAAACAAATTTCATAGCTGTATTAAGTAGTTTTAATACTAAAAAAATAAATGAAAAATAAAATATTTATTTCATATCTTATCATTTTATGAAAACTTAATAAACAATGTGTCTTTTGATATCTCTTATTTTTATTTGATATTTATAAACAGCCATAATCTTGTCTTCATTTTCATTTTAGAATTTAATTTTCAGAGGACTATAATGTTAATTTAATTGTTACTAAATCTATAGAAATGCTTAGACATATTTAATATCAACATGTCTGGATATTTCATTATATATGATAAGATATAACATAATTATTTAATGTTTTAGTGAAACTAATATATAAGATGCATTATAACATGATTTACAATTTAATGATTCTAAAAATATAATAATTTAAAGTAATTATTATATCGTACCTCAAGGAACCCCTTACTACAGCTGGCAATGTTTTTATGGAAGTCAAAAGATGTGGTGATAAGAGATGTGTTGCTGGTAATTGTTCATCACTCAAATTTGTGAACTGATTATACATGTTATGACGAATTTTTAAAAAAATATGACGTGGATTATGTATATTAGGAAGATTCTCACACTTTTCACATAAATCATAATCTGCACATGTTCTGTAAAATTAAATAATTTACATATGTTGGATGCAATTACTGTAATTTATTAACATTTTCAATTATTAAAAATACTAACCCACATTTATATCTGATACCTCTGACTGGTTGTTCACAATTATCACAAATAATTCCTATGTGAAGTAAATTTTCTCTTCCAGTTTCTAAAAATAAATTTATGAAGAATACATTATTTCAGGATATTAAAGTTTGAGGATTTTTTTATATAATTCATAACATTAAAATAATTTAAAAATTTACAATCAATTTTATAATCAACAAAAAAATAAAATTTAATTGATAATTAAAAAAAAATTTTCTAAGTAAAATATTTCAACATAATATATCTCAATGTCACTAGGAAAGTTATCGAAACTACTTAAACAAAATTATTGTAGAAGAATTGAAGAATAAACAATGTTTATTTCAGAAACTGGGATAATCAAATGTAAAAACTATATCCTGACAATGAAGATGATTGCATTGTAAATTATTCAAATTTAATTTTTTGGTTTATATGTTATGCAATATTATGATCTGTACTTTTCAACATAAAATTCAAATATTGAGAAAAAGTCAATCTATACTTCTATACTAATATTATAAAGAGGTAATGTTTGTATGTAAGTTTGTTTGCAGCAGGTAATCTCCGAAACTACTCATCCGATTTCAAAAATTCTTTCACCAATATTTAGAATGGAACCTCAGGGTGGACATAGGCTGTATATTATTCCGATAAACATTCATATAAATTAAAATATATAATCTAGGTTAAGGCTTTTATTTCCAACAGATGGCGCTACGAGTACAACGCCCTAAGTTTACTTTTCTGTCAGGCATTACACTTTTCTGTGTAAATGAACTAAAGCAGATCATTTCTACCTATCTATATAAATAAAAATGTAATGTTTGTTTGTTCCTATTGATTCCTTTGAAATTTTGACATAACGCTGCATTCGAATGCGCACGTGTTTACGTGTCAAAATTTCCCGCACTGGGGGGAGATGGACAGGATTAAGGCTTACAGTAAAGAACTCTGCTTCTATTTATACTATTTCAGATGCGGTTTTTTGCTTTTTTGATTGTGTTTTAACAGGGTACGTCAACAGAATGTACACTAAGAAGAAATTTTTTGAAAAATTCCCCCCCCACGGGGGAAGTGTTATACATTTATAATAGATACATTTTGAGCCACAACAACGCGTAGCGGGGTCTGCTAGTTAGTTAATAAATGCTGTAAATGGCAATGTTAAAAATTTGCATTAAAAAAAAAAACCTTAAAATTTCAACAGAAAATTTCTTTATTATTTATTTGAAGTAAAAAGTTTTAAAAATTAAAACACATTAGAAACATTAAAACTCTGATAGCATCAACACTCTTTCTATGAGTTTACTCAAAGATCTCCAGAAAAAGTCTATACAGTCAATGTGTATTAATACAAATTGCTAGGAGAACAGTATTTAGTTCAATTTACTGATTTTCAAGGTTAAGGTCATATAATTTACGAGTTAAGTATTAATAGGTAATCAAAATCTCTAAATAATAATATTTTGAATTAATTTACTAAATAAAGTTAAATAAAATAAAATTTATTTACAAAAATAAATTAATGATCTGATTGATTTTCAAATCAAACAAAACGAAGAGTAGATAGTATTTGCTGTTTAAGTGTAGAGCAGTATAACAGAATGATTAAATAAAGCAAAGCTAAACCTGGTGATTTTTTTCTGTTAAAATTGTTTGAAAAAGTAGAAAATATTTTTTGGTGCCAAAAGAGTAAAAAAAGGAGACAAATTTGGTGCAAAGTAGCCAACCTGGCATCATTCCCTGATATGCAAACTAGTATGTGTTTTCATGGGACTGCATCCATTTAAAGGGGTGAACATCCTTAAACTTTAACCTCTATTTCCTGAGTACAGTAAAATGGTCTGCTGAAATCAGATGTTTGAATTTCTCTACAGTTGGAGGTTGAATTATCTTTGCTTACTAAGAGAACAAAATATTTTGCTCAAAATACATTTATTACAATACCATTTTTGCTTTTTACACTTTTTGACATAAATAATAAAATCATTATTATAAATAGGATTATTTCTTGGAGATTGTAAAACTTTCACAACCCCCCAGTACAGTTCAGTTTAACAAATTCCAGTAAAATTTTTATTTGCTTTATCACATGAAAATGAATGTTGTGATAATGGCATTTTGCCTGGGTATGGCAAAATTTGCTTTAATGTAAAAATTTGGTTTATTGATGTTTGTTTTGAGGCAAGTTGACTGTAGTTAAAACATCTTAAACATAGCACAAGACAACTCTTTTCTTTAACTGCTTGTTCATTTTAAACTATTTGAAGCAGTTTAAGCATTGACTTTATATTCATTATGTTCTCTTTAAACACAAACCTTGGTTAAACATTCTCTGGTGTTTAGAAGACCTTTACAATTTCCATTTCTTCAAAAAGGCCAAAGAATTCCAACAAGTAAAATGTTTGTCAAAATATTTTAATGTATTCCTAATGTTCAACATGTTTTTTTTTTTTTTTGCTTGTCTTACAATTTTTGAAATTTTGTTACCTTTTATCTAAGGGCAATCAAATTTCCTCAATAAGATAAGTAACTTGTAGAAAAAATGTTTAATTTGTAAGTCAATATGTTATCCATTGATTTTTTAACAAATTTATTAATGTGAGAAAAACAAACTAATAAGTTCAAATACAATATACAGTAAAATCTATCCAGAAAACTAAATTTTCTTAGAACAGAATTTTTATTTCATAGGACTCATTGTTTATATCTTCCTTAATCCCTTTGAGACAACCAGTTTCATCATCCCATAAGGAACGATAAAATTGAAACTCTGCAAATGTACCAGTACAATGTGTAACGTTGGACATGTTCCACTGTTGTATTAGGTATAAAAATTCATCTCAATCTTTTTTTTCCAACTTCAATTCCCTATTTTTTCCTATTTGGATCTTATTGCAGAGAATATACATAATATGCTGTTAATATCTTCAATATCTTATCTTTGGCTTTATTGTTATGTTCTATTTATTCTTATTAAACTAAATAATATAGCAAAGCCAATGAATTTAATCTTTCCATTAATAGGGATAGATAAAATAGTAATCAATGACAAATTTGGGTGAGATTTGACAGGTTTTGAAATTTGTTTGACCTGAAAGTGAATAATCTGACCAAATAATAAAAATAAATATGAAGGCATCATCTTATCAAAAAGTTAAAAAAAGAAAGTAAATGTCTTTTCAGATTACTTTAAATCAAATACTTAAGATTGTATCCATTACACTTTCATGTTTAATACATACTGAATTGCATATGATATTAATAAATATTCTTGTAATATAGTGTTAGTCAATTATTAGCATTTTTACATAGTTTTTGCTATATTGCCTACATAGTGGTTCCATAAGTAAAATTCTACAAATACTATATATACTATGTAATAAATGTGTATTACTATTTGACATAACTTAGTAATACCATAAACAGTATTATGTATCCATTATATTTTTGTCATCCCCTTTGACAAGAACACCCATTGAGATGACAAACTTTCTAAGTTTTGAGGGTGGTCATCTCAGTCATACTGTATTATTGAAAGTAAATTAACAGATTAAAATCACAATGATAAAGTGAATAGAATATTGGCATAACAATATCAATTTGTTTGATTCTGTCTTGATAATTTTGTTTCATTTTACTAGCATCATGTAGTTTTCAACATGTAAACATTATAAAATATCACAATGTTTCACAATGTTCAATAATTTATAAAGTAATCAGATTCATTGTTAGGATAACTGGACTTTGCTAAAAAGCCAACTTTGTGGGAAAATGTGTTTTTTTATACTTAATCATCTTGGTTCTTGTAATAAATAAATTCTACTGTTTGTCCTATTTCATTATATGTATCTTTTCCTATACATTAATTTTCAGTGTTTACATCATAAGCATATAATTTCACATTCATGCTTAAACACTGTATGAGTGTAATATAAATTATTAATAATTCATATTTGAAATCCCTTAATGCTAGGAAATAATTTGAGAGGTATACATTTAAATATTCATAACCGATAACGATTTTACATAGAATCACTATGTAAATAAAGTTAGGAATAATTTATTCTTACTATCATGCTTTTGAGTAACAGAAGAACATTCTTCATGTTTTAATAATGGAGTAGAATTTAAATTCATATCTTTAAACATTGCAAGGATAGTATCCATAACTTTATCAGAAACATCTTTAATCATATCATCTTTAACCTAAAAAATAAAATTAAAAATTATAGAAACATTATTAACAATATCACCTCATTTATGTATAATTTACTTAAATAATTTGTAATGTAATTTCTAACATGTTTAAAGTACTAGACATGTCTTACAAATTAATTGTTTTAATAAAAAATATTTTTATTGTATATAACTACAAAAAATATAGTTTTCACTTATAGTGTTAAAGTGAAAATTATAATTTTTGTAGTTATTTACAATAAAACTAGATTTTTTTAATTAATAAATATTAAAATATAATAAGATTTATAATATAAATATATAGATTAAATATAATAAGATTTATATAAGTATTTTCAATCCAATTTTTTTTAAATAAAATATTTATGAAAAACAAATTTTTAATTTAATTTATGATTTCTCTAAAGAAATATCTATGTTTATGTGTTTTTCTNAATTATCTTTATTTTCAAGTTATTCTCTAAAGTTAGTGTTTTTCTATCTTTTAAATATTGAAATTTAATAATTACATCTAATTATTTGTTTTAATAAAGGTTTTAGAGTAATCATGTTTCAAATATTGAACAATTTTACTTATAAGAAAAAAGTAACTGTAATGTAACTATGTGACAAAAGTTTAGCAATGTTTACTGAACAAACAAAACTGTAGCTTTCTGTTCTTGTGTAAATTAAGTATTTCACTTTCAGGGATGTAGCCAGAAAGTTTTGTGCGTGGACCACCCATGGAAAAAGTTTACAATGGTGCAGAATAAGGAGCTTTCAGATCAGTGTAAATTTAGTCAAATTTTGCAACTTTTCATTATATAAATGTATGTCCTAATCAAGTAATATATGGAACAGAATTGACATAAAATTATGAAGGCATAAGAGCACCTTTTATAACAAGGTGCTCATGTTCACTTTAGCAACTATTTCAGTCTAATGCATCTATTCTTCTTATATATCCAGTGATCAATTGCCAAAAATTAAATGTCTGTAAAAGTTGTGTTTCTACAACAATTCTCATAATAGCATCTACAGAAGCCTGGCTTAAGCAATTATGAACAACAGTTTATAAAATATTCATTTGTGAACAGGTTCTTTCACAAGTAGCAGTGTGAAGTGAAATAACTCTAGCATTGAGCTATTTTGCACATGTTTGAAAATAAGGTTTGTAAGTCAGAAAATAATGATATTTGAATCAGTTACATATTGAAATTTAAAAAAACAGAATAGAAGCAGAAGAATAAATCATAAGTACATACAGATTAGATTAATTTTATAAATTTAATTATATTAAGTAATTAAATACATAAATAGAAAAAAATCCACTTTATCATAAAGTTCTTAAAATTTTGAATATTTATTAATAAATTATTTTTGTCTAGGTCATGAACACACTACACAGTCTTTTTGCCTGCATTTTTTTCCAGTGTGATTCTGATGCCATAAAGCATACATCAAAAAATGTTGCAAGCCTGAATCATTGACCAGGTTTTATCACAAATGTGCAACTCAAACTTATATAAGAGCAATTTTAGACAGACCCTTAGTTACTGAGTACTTCCAGGCAAATGTATGTATATACTGTACATTCCATATTACTGGTATGAATGCACTGATTGGTTTAAGATTTGGCATACTGATGATTCTATGTAAACAAACTAACATTTATCAGTGTTGTTGCATTAGATATTCGAAAGTATAAAAGATCATTCCATAGTTTTTTGAGTATAGTAGAGCATCGATTATCCAACTCAATTGGGGACTCAAGTTGTTCGGATAACTGAAAAAATCAGATAACCGAAAAGAAGGAAAAAAATACATTATTAGTATAGTATATTAGTAAATTAGTATATCCCATGTAATTAGTATATTAATATATTGCTATTAACCAACTATGTGTTAAATTTTCATCAATGTTAAGACTAACAAATTTTTTAAAAAAATAATAATCATTGTTATTGTATCATTAAAAATTACTTTTAAATTTTATTTTATTGCTCACAAAACAAACAACCACTCATAATTAGAAAATTAAGTCTCGTTTAAATACTGGTCTCCCTTCAATGGTCGAGCCGTGTTGCCAGCTAAAACACACAAAAATTTAACAAAAATAATATTAAAGTAGCCAAGACATAGCGAAATATTGTAGTGCCACATCACTAGCAGATATTTGAAATTTGTCGACTAGAACGGTCGGTTAACTGATGTGACAGTTAATTGGAGGTCGTATATTCGATGCTCTACTGTATTATCTATAAGTTATAATTACTTGACTTCTGTAGAAACTATGAAAAATTGTAATAGATGGAATTTCTGCATCCATAGATGAATATGACTTTTTCATTGTTCTAGCAACCAGTCTATTTTTTTCTTTTGCCCATTTGATTTTTTTTTTTGAGTTTCATTTTTGAGATAGAGAAATGCTTTTTCTTCATTTTAAATTAAAGAAGTTATGTCCTTTTTCTTTTAGATAACAGGCTGTTATTTTTGCAAATACAATTTTTAATATTTACTATTTGTCTGCTATTTATCATGATGTTTGTTGCCTTGAAATTATGCTCAATATATGAAATAAAGTAAGTATAATTTCCTTTTGTTGCCTTTCCTAGTCAACAACTTTGTCTTGACATGCTTGCATTTTCTTTTGTAATATACTTTTGCAAAACTCAGAATAATAATGAAAGGATAAATTTTTAATTCATTGGCTGTTTCATGTTATATTTTGTTATTTTGGCATAGGGTTATTACACAATTTGCTACATCATTTAATTGCTGTTTTCGAGGCACAATGTTAGCAATGTTAACAGTTCTATAAATTTCTTTTTTAGATAAGACAGTTTATTTACATAAATTTGCATAGCTATGCTTTAGTATTACTTGATATT
Source organism: Centruroides sculpturatus (assembly GCF_000671375.1). Lineage (NCBI taxonomy): Eukaryota > Metazoa > Arthropoda > Arachnida > Scorpiones > Buthidae > Centruroides > Centruroides sculpturatus. Next base: position 711,876 of record NW_019384480.1, read on the forward strand.
GACTATTATATTTCAAAAGAGAGGTATAAAATAATTTGTAATTAAATGAAAATTTCAAGTTTATTTTTTAAAATAGATCTGCCAACTTGTTACTGTTATGTCTGTATTTGTGAATAGAAAAGTATTAAGAATAAATACTGTCTGAGCATACACATTACATTGCAGTTGCTTTTGTTGTAGGCAGTTTGTTTGTTGTTGAGTCTGTATACAGTTAGAGAAATTTCTCTAACATCACAAAATCAAAAATTTGGTTATACTTAAAATTAAGTCTTGAAAAGTTGATATAAATGTATAAAATTTAAATTTATGTATAAATGCTTTAAGAAAAATAATATTAGAAAATTTATATTATACAATTATACATAAAAAATATGAAAAGCAAAGCCACTTACTTTGTAAGGAGTTGATTCCAACCCTGCTCTATTTTGTTTGGGGATTATTTTTTTAGTTATTCTGTTTATTTTGAGGTGTTTTATTTCATTAAGGACATATTACCACACCTCATCCCCACAAAATTTAAAATTAACTCACTTTACTACAATGACTGCTGGTGGCAACTTATGATGCCATCAACCCAGAAATGACATCTCGAGGGGAGACTTCCACAGGAAGTTAAAAGAATGATCTCCCACTCCAAATTGTCATCAGAAATGCATTAAAAAAATTATAAAACTACTTATAAGGAAATGACATGAATTAACAAGACTGATTACTAGAATGAATGAAGTATTAATGAGTAAGTATGTAAATAGGGTCGAGTGGGTATATGCTTATAACATCAACCCAACCATACTATAAGAAGGAAATAAATTGAAAAATTAAATGAGGCAGTGCTAAGGATCAAGCAAAATTTACAAAAAATTTTCCAGTTTCAGTCCCAATGACAAAGTTTTTTGGTAACAAATTAGTAAGATTTATTGTGATTTTTCGATATTTTTAAAAATATTTTGCTTGTCAGTTTTTGTGGAGATAGTTCTAAGATAGTTATAGCTTAATTTGTAAGTCCCCAATTGTCAGAAAAGTTTTGTATATATTTGTTTTGGAGTTTTGATAAATTATCTTTATTTTCAAGTTATTCTCTAAAGTTATTTTTTGAATGTATATATTCAGGCTTATACTAATAAATAGATTTTTTGACATTATATATAGTAATTATTTTGGGTTTTGATATTAATAAAAATTTTCATTTATTTTATTGCCTGCACAAAGTCCAGGTCTGGCATGTTTCTGAACCCTTTATTTATGTAATGCCCTTTTAGAATATTATCCAGGCTTTTTATTCAATACATAAGATGTTACAAGTTCACACTTCCCATTAATCAAATGCAGCAAATGAGATCTCAAATTAAATCTAATAACCTCTAGATGTGCAAAAAAACTCTAAAAATTTGAATATATTTTAAATTAATCAAATTATTAACAATTTTTGCAATTTTTGATTGGTCATATAGTAATGCCACAAAATACATTAGAACCTTTAAAAGTTTTATAATTTTATCATAAACATAAATTTGATTAAAATTTTAATATTTAAACTTCATATAGAATTTAAGATTTTGAATTTTCCAAAACTTTTATTCCACTATTTACAACTCTCAACATATAAACATTTAAACATTTTTTTTAAAATTTTTTAGTATATTTTAAGTTTTTTCACTATTATTTAATACCTGTAAATAGTAAATGACTTTAATTAGATTTGATGTAAAAAGCTGTGATGTGTATTTGAATAAGAAAAAATAATTCTAAAGCAATCAAGAGCTGTGTTAAACACTTTTGAGACTCCCAACCCAATTTCTTTAAAGGCATTATACAGATACAGAACAAAAATAATAGTAGTAAGCAGTGAAATAAACTATAAAGAAAGTGAACCTCTAGCCATAACTGAGTATGACTAGATATTAATGCAGTTCTGAATACAATAAAAGTATAGTAATAATTAGGATGTAAAATAAGTAAGCAATAAAAGATTCAAATAAATATTTCGCAGAAAAAATTATTGGAAAGTTTTCAGGACAATCAAACTAATAATATTTGAAAATATATGAAAAATAGTATTTAATACTTTAAATTCAAGCATTAAATACTAAGTATGGTCTAGTTTTTTAATCATTGTTATTTTTATGAGTGATACAAACTATTTTTGAATATAATTACAAATAAGTTCATTTTATATTAAATAAAAATGTTTCATATTCTATGAATTAATTTTAACTATAATTAGTCTTTTGTTAATTATTTTATTAACAAATAAAATTTATTTATAAGACTTACTTTAGTAATATAAGAAATCAACCAGGAAGGAATAGAATTATCTGATTTATTTTCTGCAACTTCAACAGAATGAACAGATTTCTGTTTTACAGACTGTAAACAGAAAAAATATTTCAATAAAAGATTTTCCTTTATTTAAACTATGATACTAATAAATAATAATACTAATATTAATAAATAATAATTTTACCTCATCACTAGCAGACTCACGATGTGTTTTGAAACAAGGAACTTTATCCATTACCACAAATTCTCCTGATTCTAATTCTCTGTAGCTAAAAATTCCAGGTGAAGTAGATGGTTGAATTTCATTCTTTTCCTCTGATTCTACTTCTTTTACAAGGAATTTTAATCTGTTGCCACATTTCTGACCAACCTTTTCAAAATTAATTATTTTAAAATATGAATTTAAGAATATATTTTGTGTGTACATAACAAAATATTATAAATTTTTAATACTTTTTGCATTATTTGATGTATATTCTGTATATAACAAATAACATCTAAAAAGATCTCTATTAATATTTGTTACTAGAAAAAATCTAAAATTATGCAAGAAACAACTAATGTTTTCAAAAACATTTTGTATTGTTTGATATATACAGATTAAGCAAAGCTAAGAGTGTTAGTTATAACTTTTAATTTAAAAAATTTGTTTAATCATTATTTTCTATTTTTTAGAAACTCCTTCATTCATTCAGGAAAAACAAATAGTTTGTAAAAATTATGTCCTGATGGCATTATAAACTTCAGAATATGACTATCTTATTTGATATTTACTGTATAAACTATTTAGTATTGTATTCTCAAAGGATTTCATCTTAAGCTAATAAAAATTTACACTGTTATTTATTATTAATCACTTCAACTAGTAATTCTAAATTAATGTTATCAGTGCAATATGAATATGTATTGCAATACTATTATATCACCAATATGCAATCTTCAAATAATTTCAGGACAGAACTTTTTATGCACTAACAGCATCTTTTAAATGTATCAATACTTTGAAATGGTAATTTACAATAATGATTAAATTTTCAGTTATTATTAATACTACTAGAAATTCCCTCGCCAAGCATGATGGTCTACTTTCTATGAGAAAGTAGATTGAGGAATTGAGACGAGTACAGATTTCAAGAAATTCAAGAACAGTAGCTAATGTTTCTATACATCAAGTAGCCATCAAAGTATAGTTAATGTGCAATAATACATTTTAAAGAACAGGTTTGTCAGATCGTTACTTCTGACTGGATAATAGAATGTCATGTTGTCACTAAAAAGTTTTTGTTTTTTAATCGGTGTAGAAACATGATGTGGCTATATTTTTTTAAAGTTTAAATTTAATGAAGTAACTTTAAAATAAACCATTTGACAAAATATTGAAAAATGCAACTTAAGGGAAATTTCATCTTCAAGCATGAACTAAATGAGGTCACTGACATCACTGCAATGTAAGTGCAATCACTGATCCAAAATCAATAAAAAATTTATTCTATATCTAATATTTCCACAAAATAAGTATCCTATACTCTCTGTCAGAACATAAAACAAATATAACCAAAATTTCATTTGGACTGGACAAAAATTGCAGGAGTTATAAGGAATTCACACACACAGAGACAATGGCTTTTATATTATTAAATATATGTTGATCCTATCTATTATATTTTAAACATATGTAGGTGTAAGTCTGAAACAACTCAAATATTTTATCTTTGAACAAACTTATTACACAACATAACAAAAAAAGAAACAAAGCATTTACATTTAGTATATTTGGAAAATTTTTCAAGTATGATTTAGGTCACTTGTTAAAAACAATTTATAAAATGATCTCCAACATTAAAAATATTAAATGCTGCATGAAATTCTATTTTGACTATATACAGCAATGACACAAAAAATCTTTTTTGTGCCATTGCTGAAAAAGAATTTTGTATAAAAGGATCAGACCAATTTTCTCAACAAGAAATATGTTTGATAACTTATCTGAGGATTAAAATCCTTAGATTTTAATCTTCAAGATAAGTTATCAAATATATTTCTTCAGATAATCCATAAAAAAACTTAATACTAATAAATTTGCATCAACTATTTTTTTTTTTTACTTTTTGACATATTTATAAAGTAAAAATACTGTCCTGAAAAGATTTTAATGAAAGAACCATACTATTTTTAGCCATACTGTAGGGCTAAAATAGTATTGTTGATAATTTTAATTATATTCATTGAAAACTGAATTCTATATACAGTAAAACTCCAATTATCCAGACTCTGATTATCTGGATCAACCTCCAACATTGTTAAAAAATAAATAGGCATGTATGTACTGTATATGCATGAAAGTTTTTTTTATAAATGTAGAAACTAAACTATTGATATATTCATTTGTAGGTACATTTTCACATTTAATATTTTATTATTTGCATGTAATTATGTACATCACATGTAGATCACAAGATAATGTAAGTTGGTCATGCCTGATATGAATTAATACAACATACAAAATTAATGTGTTTTTATTTTAAATATCTTATTTTAAAAGTACAATATTGAACACTAAATACAAAAACAAAATTTTTGAAGTCTTTTAAATGTATCCTATAAAGGATGGCTGTGTTAATGGTGACTGTATTCCAGTGACTTTTCAAAGTCACTGGAATACAGTCATTAATATTGTATGTAGTGTTCAATATTGTACATTTAAAATAAGATATTTAAAATAAAAACACATTAATTTTGTATGTTGTATTAATTCATATCAGGCATGACCAACTTACATTATCTTGTGATCTACTTTGAGGCAAAAATATCAATAAGCTGCTACCATATTTTTATTTTTTCATAAAGTTTATTAACTCCTTTGAGACATTCCAATTTTTGATATTAATGTAATTAAACATAAAAAAATACTTAAAACTGAAAAAAACGAAAGAAATGCGTTAATTTTGAAGAAAAAGCTTCAAACTTTATTTTCCATTGTCTCGCCTTTCTGCGAAATTTGACACAGATGAGTAATTGTTTACACAGCTGGATGACCTTGAACACAGCTGGAGTTGGATTTCCCGGGACATTCTCATAGAAGTCTCGGGAGGCGATGGGTTTATAGTAGGGTGAATACTAGCTGGCCGTATATTTTAAAATATTTTTAAAAAATTAAAATTTTTATTCCGATTTCCGACCCCCGACTTAATTAAACTTATATATAATAAAATCTATTAATTAAAAAAATTAAAGAACTATTGAAGGTCGTTTTTGATATCAGAAACTAGCTTTAAATAACTTTACCGAAGTAAAATCCGTGCACTACAACTTTAGAACGATGAATGAAATTTGATATCAAACTCCCATTAAAAAACAATTAAAAAGCAATAAAAGCGTGAATCGTGCGTCATTAAAGGTAAATTAAAATTGCGATAAAATTTTTTCGCACAGGAAAAAAATTTGAAAAAATTTGGAGACTTAAAAAACATTCCAAAAATCCAAAAAAAAATTTTTAAGGAGTCCAAATGCCCGAGTTTTATGTAACGCTATAGAACTTGCCCGAGATATCTTGGGATAAGTCCTTAAGGGTTACTCTTACAAAATTATGTTGCAAAATAGTTAAACAGATTTATTTATTGCACGTAATTGACATTCCAGGTTAACTCTGTCTTTGTGAAAGAGACTAAAACAAATTAAACAGCAGCATTATCTTCCACTATAATAAAAGTAAGTTTAAAATTATTTCCACTCATAAACAAAATTATGTTTTGCTACTCTTTGAGGCACTCATTTTGCACATAACTAAAATTAAAACTAAAACAATTTCTAAATTAACAGCATAACCTAGTTATGGCTATTGATACAAAGAACATTCCAATGTATCAATACACTGCTGCTACAGTTAGAAAAAAAGATGAGCACACATTGCTTCATAGAGTTCATTACTATTGTTGTTAACCCATAACAGATGACTAAGATTTCTCTTTGGAAAACATAGAATTATTATTATTATTATATTCCTATTGAAATCACAAATGCTTTTCATATTTTAATAAGCATATTATTGACGATTGACCAAAAGTGATGCTGTAATCAGCCACTTGATTTTGATAAACTTTTTGGCCATACCTGATCTATAGTCTTTACTTCTACTAATATAAAATTATTTAACTCTTATTAAATTTATATATTATTAAAACTTATACTGATTTGAAACAAAGAATCTTACTCTCACAGCTTCAAGAAATTCTGTTTCAGAATCTATTCTAATCTAAAAAAAAAAAAATCATATTATTAAAATTAAACTATACTTATTCTTTACAGGAATATAATAAATTTATAAAGTAAGAAATAAAAGAGAGTAAAGATTAAGCTTAAATAATGGCATTGAATTAAATAATTGAGAAATATATTTACACTAATAATAAAAAGTAATTACCCTATCATTTTCTTCATCCACATAACTTATTGATACTTGAGAATCTGGATTAAGACCACATTTTCTTAGAACCTTCACATAATAACAAAACAATACAATATTACAATTATTAAAGTAGTTTTGCATAACAAAATTCGTGTGTTTAAATTATTATTGAAGTATTTATAAATATATACAATACAATGGATATTATATATATAATACAGCTATGCATTGCATATACTGTATTCATATCTGTAAATGCATTATGAATATCTCAATTTTAAGGAATTTTTATGTTTAGTATTCTAGCAAATTATTTCATTTATGGTAAATATTATACTGCCTTTCAGTATTGAATGAGAACTATTTATGCAATTAATAATTTATTCCATTGAAATTAAAGTAATTGAGAAGATCAAAAATTTGTTTTTTAATGCTGCTACTACTGTTCACTATTCACTATTATTGAGATAAAAAAGAAAAATGACTTTAACAAGTTTTTTATTTTTACATAAATGTTTTTTGCTTCCTTGAAAGCAATCATCAAATGCCAAAAAATACTTCTTTAAAAATAAAAAAACTTTCATTTGCCTTCTAAAAAGTTGAGATGTTCTGACTTCATATAATAAATATTTATAAATTATTATAAATCTTAATTAAAATAAAAGTTCACTGTTGAAATGTCATAAAATAAATTTTTAAAATTTTGAAATAAAAATACCTCAAAATCAAAAATATAAAGATTTCACTTTTAATACATTATACCAGAGTTTGCCAATTAATATTAAGGTATGATGATTTTTATGAGTCGAAACTACTAAATGATCTACCATCAAATTTATATTATTTTATTAGAGTTTGTTAACCCACTCTTATAAAATTATGCTGCAAAACAGTTATTTTTATTTACCATACAGTAATTGATATTCCAGGACCTCTTTTAGTTAAAGATACTAAAGCATAAAATAAACAGCAGCATTTATTATTTAATAACAACAAAGAATTTTATTTTCATTCATCGTATTTACAATTCATAAGTTTTGCTTTTCTTTGGCACACTCATTTTGTACATACTAGTAAGTAAAATTGTTTAGGGTATAACAAAGCAACTACTAAAATTAACAACATAACCTATATACAAACATTGACACAAAGAGCACATTCCACTATCTTGTGTTTTTTGTTCAGTACCTGCAAGTGATCTTTCCACTGCCTCAATCTCATATAACATAGTGTTAACAACCCATAGTGATAGTTAAAAAAATTTTATGGTGGAAAAATGGTATTATATACTCCCATAGAAATTATAGCAATACCTCAATTTTTGTTGACTTTTTTGCGAAAAATTTGTCTTTGTTTTCGTCAGTTGCCTTGGATTTCATTGGCGTGCCCACGCAACCTCACTGCTAATTTTGTGAAAACAAAGGGCAACCCATGCGTTTTCCTGCTCAGTGAGGCATTGTTTCTCGTTTTGTGAGAATTACCTCCCCTCGCATTTAGCCAAACAACTCCTCTATGACAGCCGGAAGGCTGAGCGGTCAAAGGTGGCAGCCTACTGCTCTGGGGAACCCGTGATCTAATGCTCATGGGTGAAAAAATCCCCAGGAATTTTTCGGGAGTGGTCCGTCTGGATATGTCAGGACCCATCACTCACCACCCAGCCTCTGCCCCATTGTGGGTCTGGTAGAACCCGTAACGGGTTTGCTAAAAGAAGCCCTCTTAGTGCCTACAGGATAGTTAGTTAGTTGATAGATCCTGGCCGCACCGAAAGGCATAGCCAGAGAGGGAGAGGAAGGAAGGAAATAAGGGGGATTGAAGAAAGAGGGGGGAAGACGGGGAAGAGAAAGAGGAAGAATGTAGATTACAAGTGTGCCATTGCTGGGCATCAATTGCTGAGCGTAAAGGCGATAGAAGTAAAGTGGCCCGTGCATAGGAAAGCACATAATTGGTGAATGAGTGTACAAGAGATTGCGCGACAAATATATACAGAAGATAACGAACCACACAGCGTGGTTTTACACAGCTGAACGGCGAAGGGATAGAAAGAGTTTAAAAAAAGCCAAACAATTCCATTGTTTCCTTCCCTTTTAGCATCATAATGGGACCAATGAAAGTTTCCACAGCCAGCAGCCCTTCATGTTAAACGTTCATTTATTCTTTGCATTAGTCTTTTATATTCATTTTATATTAATTTATTATCATTTTCAATATTAAACACTCTATTTATTCTCTATACAATGTGTTTTTGGTATGTATTTTGTAGTGTCTAGAACAAATTAATTGGATTTACATTGATTCATATGGAAATAATTGCTTCGGTTTTTGCAGTTTCAGAATTTGCCAATTGTTTTCAGACGGATTATCGACAAAAACTGAGGTATCATTGTATAAATAATTCTTTTGTTTAAACATGCCATATTATCCATGACTAACCAAAAATAATGTTGTGACTGGTAGTATTTTACTCTTAAACACATTGAAATCTAATTTAAACAACTTCATTGATGATTCATGTTGTGACGTCTAATGACATGAGGAGAATCTTGACACCACTTCTGAATTGGTAGTCATGTCATTGATTGGTCAGGCCATTGACTTTCTTTAACATGGGAAGTATAGGAAGTTGACCATTGATGGCCGGCTCTGCCAAGTAGCTTGTTTGGAAACTGAGTTATTGTACATAAATAAACCAGAGCAAATATGGCATACAAAATTCTGTTCATAACCCAAGGTTTGACTGTATTCCTTTAATAGTAAATCATTAAAAACAAACAAAAATAAATACACGTTATAAAACAAAACTTTACAAAACAATCAAAAAATTAAACAAGCTTGTATTAAGATTTTTAATTTAGTTTATCATCATTTACTTTGGTTTAATTTTTGAACTATTTTTTAACCTTATTAAATATTTTTATTTATTTTATTTCTACAAAATATGTTTAATACTTAAGATCAATTATACTCTTAATCTAATTTTGTTCCACATAATGTTGATATTTTTTAATAAAAAATCAATTATTGAGAAATTTAAAGTGTCATAAAGATTTCTTTATTGTCTGACATCCTTAATAGAACAGTACAACAGTTTGTCATTTTATACACAAGTTTAATTAAATTTAAATAATAAAGAACATGGACCTAAATTTAAAATAAAGAACATTTGAACAATTAGTTTAGCTACATAAACCAACATCCAGAAGTTGTTGGCTTATTATTAGTTTATCTTAGTGTAAATTTGAATATTTGGAACATTTATATAGTTTTAAACAATTTTAAAATGCAATTCACTGAACTAGAAAAACTAGTATTTTGATTTTGAAAAATTTTTAAAAAAAGCAAAAAGAAATTTATAAAAAGAAAAAACTTACATGATTTGAAGAAAGAATCAAATCTCTGTCATAAATAAATGACACAAATAAAAAAAACTAAATTTCAAAGTTTACAGTATAAAGAACAATAGTGTTTATCGAAAGAAATACATTGACAAAAAAATTGCATCATGACGGAAATATGATAGAAACATTATCACATTATCATGTTTGTATCTTTATAGACAGAAATTAATTGTAAAAGGAAGTGGCTAATAGTAAAAATGCATCAAACACACACAACAAATAAAAATTGTGAAATAACTGTTAGCTTAGTTTTTTGCTTTAAACTTTGTACTTGTTTTATTATTTACAAATTAGTCAGAAAGACTATTGAATAATTCACACTGGAAATTTTCAAAACGACATATAGCCAGTATAAATTCCAAAACAATATATATTTGTATAAAAAAAATTTTAATTTTAATTAATGTTTTATTGGCAAAACTTATAACACAAATATCATATTGAATTGTCTAATTCTTTTATTTTGCTTCAAGTCAACTATCCTAACCAAAATTTGATCAATCAATACAGGAAAATTTGAGAAAAAAAAATTGATTTTTTCAAAATACAGTAGAACCTCTATTATCCGGACCTCCATTATCCGGATTTTCGATTATCCAGATTGTTCAAAATAAACAAAAATTTTACGAATTTGCTGATTTGCACTTGGCGAATTACGACACTGTTTATGTATGTGATGGAATGCATAACTTTTTTTGTTTCAACAACGTCTCATTCAGCACAGTGGTCATAAACTGTTAATACATTTTACGTAGTAATAAAAATATAACTTGACATACGTATTTATAAATAATTTATATTCAAATTACATCATTTCTATGACCAAAGGTGGCGTAAGGCATGGACGACGTGGGACGTCCCTTCGGACCGCGAGGCATAGGCGGTGGCCTATGCCTCGCGGTCCGAAGGGCCTCGCGCCTCGAAGGTTTATGCATTACTTAAAAGCCGCGAACGCGAAGAAAAAATTTTACTCGTCATAAAATGATAAATAGTTTGTCAAATTTTTATTCATAAAAATGCAGTTTTAACTGCTTTTTACTTTATAAAATCGTCTTCTTGCACCACCAGAGGGCCTTTTAAACAATAGGTAGTCTGTTAGCGTTGGTCAGTAGTAGTCCAAATTCAATAGAACGTTTGTTTCTTGAAAATTTGATCACGATTTAAATACAGTATTTACTTTTAATATTACCGATATGTCATCGAAAAGAAAACGTGTTGTATTATCATTAAAAGACAAATTAAAGTATTTGTTTCGATTATCCGGATTTTTCCTTATCTGGACTACCTTCATCCCCAATTAGTCCGGATAATCGAGGTTCTACTGTAATTTGAAATTGCACAGTCATATTTTGGCACTTAGCCCTTCATATGTAAAAAGACTTAACTGAGAATATAAGAATGTTACATAAACTAACATCAAAATATTTTGTAATGTATGCAAATTCTATAGACCAGTAGGTCGCCAACTTTTAGAGTAACAAATTTCAAACAAATTATAAGAATTACTGAAACTGGATAGATAACTGAATAAAATAAACAGCATACCTCAAATAACTCAATAATAACTCAGCAATAAATTTTAATAGACCAAAAACATTTTTGACCTACTCACCTTTCTACAGGATGAAAAGAGAAAAACACAAACTAATGGGAATGAAGATAATTTAGATTATAATTAGTTGTACTAACTTCTCATGAAGAAAAAGGGACAATTAAAAAACTCCTTGTCCAATTTTTAGAACATCTCCAAACAGTTTTCATTTTTTAAACAAGTTTAAAAATTTCAGTAACAAGTTGCATAACTTTCCTGGCAAATACTAAAAAAAAAAAAAAACCTGTTTTTAAGAAACATTAAGACCTAAGACATTAACACAAAGTTAAAATTATACGTGGACCATCTGTTATAAGATGTTATTAAAAATAACTTTTATATTATTATTATAAAAAGACAAAAAAAAAACTTAATTTTGAGGGTAGAGATGAGTTTCTACAAACATTGTAAATATTCTCATTTAATAGAAAAACTTTTAATAAGGATTAATCCACAATCTTTGTATAATCAAGAAATTTCAAGAATATTTCTTGATTATTTTAATTAATTTATTGATTATTCTTCAATTTCTTGAACAAGACTTCTTGCAATAAAAGTAAGATTATTGATTAATATTTAATAATAAAAAATTTCACATAAAAATAATTGTTTGTTCTCTTTGATACTAATTTCCTTTTTCTAATTGTTACTATTCTGAAATTCAAGCTAATAACTTAAATCTGTCTTTATATAAATTATAATTTTGAAAATCTTTACAATCTTTTAAAATGAAATTTTTTTAAATTTTAAAAATAAAATAAAAGTTTAAACAGACATATAATAATTTACCTCTACCTCAAACTAGCTTAAAGACTTGTTCAATTAAATTTTATGTTGATAAATATTAAAAATTTCTCTCTCCCAAAAACAAAACATTGAACATCATTACATATGTAAATAATCTAACATTAAAAGTACAATTATGTGAAGTTCTTTTTAAAGATTTTAAACTTCCCAAATTAGAATCAAAGTTCTTTAACCTTTGCTTTACATTTAAAATAAGACAATTCCTGTATTTGTTTTCTTATTTACAATTAATTCTTCTAATTGCATCAATTTACAAATTTTTACTGTTTGGGTATAATCAACCTAAAGTCATCCAACTTCACCAACTGGTATTCTATGCAATAACGAAAAAAAAAAAAAAAATAGCATTTGGAAAGTAATGGTTTTTCTTATTATTAATATTTTTTTTATTTTCTTACAAGAATTTAAGAATTATAATCAAACTTCAAATTTTTTTCTTCTCTATTCCAACAGTTTCAATTGCATAAATTCCAGTGTTAGTACAATCTTGTAATTTTGTTTTCTGAATCAAATGAGCAGACAATTTTTTGATTAAATTCTATAGTCTTTAGGTTTAAGATACAGTATTAACAAATTTATTATATGCAGATCCATGCTCAAGATGTCTTTTCCTGCTTTTTTCCTGTTTCTCTTCTTCCTAAAAAAGTCAGTTTCATGTTTTTCTTATCTTTGAAAATCTTATTTAAAACATCTACTCAGTATTTTTCAAAATAAATATCTGGTAGGACAGAGGGCATGACCGCTTGACCCTTCCCCTCTGACTTCACTTCGCTCTTGGACACTGACTAGGAGAGAGGCTTTTGTTACACTAACCTTTCGGAATCAACTCCGCCAACGAACTCACATTTGTATAATAATTTAACTTAGGAACCTTTGTAAATATACCGTAGTACGAGAAATAAAATAAGGTATTTCGTCAGAATCAGTGTCTTCATTAACCTTGACTGATGAACAAAGGACACAGGACACATGGGTGAGACTGAAGCAATTATCATACGAGGTAGGATCAAATTTGAACCAATTCTACTGAAATGCTTCGGCAGATTTTAGCCACTCCGCTATAATCTTTTAGCTATCTATCTACATTTATTTAATTGTTTAATGTGTGCATTTTATTAAAGATTACTAATATGCAGTTTAATTAATTAATTATAAAGAATATTCAAACTAGAGGTTTTCTATACTTTCATCTTGTCAAAACACTTACAACTGCATGAGAACCATTTATTTAAGATTCATTCAAATGTCGAAACATGTAATGAATCTTAAGTAAATAGTTCTGGTGAAGTTGTAAGTCTTTTAACAAAATGAAAGTTTAGAAAACCTGTAGTTTAGATATTCTTCACAATTAATTAATTAAAAGTTCATTGACTATTTAGAGGAATCAAATACTTTTGTAATTTGTTATTATATTGATTCATAACCATTATCAGTAAGAATTAACATTCTTCTTCTAGAAAACAAAAAATATAGGAATTACCTGCTTAATATCAATCTGTTCCTGAGCAGTATACCTGAAAATCAGATATACTGCAAAATTTTAATCACAAGTTTTTTACATTATTCTAAATAGAAAAAATTATAATGCATTGAAAATTGCATCCAAAACCCCTCAACCAATTTCCAAAAACCTCACCAAAACACAAAAAACTATAACTAACAAACTCATACTAGGAGGTAAAATACTTAAAATACAACTTCCTGATCATGAAACAATTAATGTCAGTATTTCATACAATGCAATTGTTCTTTTGATATGCACAATCTACATTATATTTATGATAGGGCACAGCAAACAACACACAGTAATAGAGATTTGTAAGAAAAAAAAACAGACAAAACTTTATAATAAAAAAAAGGAATAACATTGCAACATTTTTAAAAAATGATACCTGTAAATTATAGAATTTATTGTGTACTATTAGTGATGTCACAAAATCATGTTTATGGTTTGATAAAAGACCTGTTGGTATGATATGACACATGATATCTCTCAGTGCCAATTATATTTAAGAAACACATTCTCTTTGTTGAATATTCTGACAACTATTTATGTTTAATTAATGCAAAATTTGGTTTGAGAGAGCTCTGATTTCTGTTTTATCTTCTGTTTATAGTCTGCTCTGATAGTGTCAAATGTACAGACTTCTGACAGGTTTATATTAAGTGCAGAAGTATTGTGCATATTCTTGTCTAAGAAGATAACATCATTTTTTGACACTATGGGTACTTCAAAACATACTATGACCAATAATTATATTCAGAATACAACTCAAGACACTCTGTTTTGTAACCACATTGTTTTGTTAAAGATGTATTAAATTTTTGTGATGCAAAAGATAAGATATGAAAACTATCAGTAAATAAAATTACTTTACTAGAGTACTAATTAAAAACTTTCCAAACGTTTATGTATTTCTTATCATTCCCAGAGAGTTAGAATCAAAAACCTAATTTATACTTGAGAAAAAGAGCTCAATTTTAACATTATAAGTTAATCATTCAATTTCAAAACATTTCATTAATAAATGGAATGTTTATAATATCTTCTAATGTTTGAATTATATTTTTTAAATTTTAACTGTTTGAGGATTTTTTAACTAATATTTCAATAAATCTTATTGGTTTTGATACAGATATTTATAGAGATCAATGTCACATGAGATTTTACAGTTCAAAATACTAAAAATAATCTAAAGTTTCAAATGTTATGAAAAAGTATATTGGACTGCAATTTTAAAAAACTGTAGACCTATAAATTCTCACTGTTGTCCCTCTGTCTCTTTCCTTAATCTTGAGAACAGAGTTAAATAGACAAAAGACAAGACCAAATATGGAAACCTCGGGCAGGAGGACTCGATTAACTATATACAAACATCCGATACAAACCAGAAGTCATGTTAATTTAATTGCCTTATGTCCTTAAATCATACTTAATTCTAAAAATTGTCAACTTGGACTTATTGGATTATTAGGACTATTACATAATATAATTAAATACAAAAAATCTGTAAGTTTTTAATGTTTTATTGTTAGATTTTTAAATTATTGTAATTTATTAAAAGTTTCGTTATGTACATTTTTAGAAAATCGTTTGCTTATTTGCCAAAACACATATATTATGTGTACAGGAAATACTACAGGTGAAAAAATAAAGATTTTTCATTTTTCTGATTAAGAACTCCTCCTTTTGCAAATAGACAGTACACCAGTGTAATAGTCCTAATACTCCAATAAGTCCAAGTTGACAATTTTTAGAATAAAGCAGAAATCATGTTATTTCAATTCAAAAATTTTCTCCAAAAGGTGTTAGCTAGATGACCAACACAACTCTATTGTTAAAAAGGGAAAAGTGTGATGTACAGGGACATGCCACTACTAATTTGAGGTGGAGAGCATATATTTTAAATTAAATAAATTAAAAACTTCAGCCCGGCATTGTGATGATGTCACAATAAATAATTGCTCATTTATCTTTGGAATTTGTTCTGAGTTATACTGTAATCCAAATTTATAATTAGATCTATCCTAATCTGATAATTTTTCAATGTAATTATTTGGTAATTTAATCCAAGTTGTTTATACAATAAAAAGTTGATTATCTGAAACAGTTTCAAAAAATAAAATAAATAAATAAAAACAGAACATGTAGCATTGTACACATCACAGAGTATAATACACAGAGACCAAACTCTCCATATAACTGAAAATCACTATGTCATATGATTGTGGTGCTGTAAAATTAGGCCATGTATGTAAAATTACATTAGATTTTGAGTAAATTAAATTACTTTCAAATACAGTATTTGCATTACAGTATTTATAGTTCACGAAACTTTAAATGTACAGTGCTTGATATACTCAAAACACAAAAACAAGTTTCTGGATTATTCAAGATTTTTTTTATCTGAATGTTTTAAATAATATTGCAGGATTAACTTTTGGAGTAGAATTTGGTTAATTATGTTAATTAATGACTACTAAAGTTATATCTAAATTAATAAATTAATTGGTCTGGTTGCAAAGATCAGAAGTCTGGGCATCCATAACTGAAAATGCATCTGCATAGTAGGGAGTTATTATAGGTTCAAGTCCCATTCCAGACTGATCTTTTCTCCAGAATACTCTAAATTAAATTTAAAACAAGATGGTTTAATAATCTATCTAGAGCCAAATTGTTTAATATCTTATTAGACTTAGAGTAGCTTGATAAGAATCTGGTTATTTATTTGATTAGTAAAGTTTCAGGTTTTTTGTATGTTATTCCAATCAATAAATGTTAAATCAATTTTAATTACTGATTAAAATTGTTAATGTGTCTCCACTGCTAGTTTATTGATTATATTTATATATATAATCAATAAACTAGCAGTGGAGACTTAAAACCACAATGAGAAAAGTAGTTTTAAATTGTGCTACAGCTTATTTTTCTTCAACTACCAGTGACATATTGTATTGCTTGTAAAAAAGTAACCTTGGAACTATTTTCATCTGCTTTTGTAGATGATATCAAGATATTTTCTTCAATTGCTTCAAGGATTATTTTATCAGCCTTCTGCAATACAATGTTTTCAAATTTTTTTATGACTCCCATATTCATTGGTTGTACCAAGGATGTGGTATTAGCTGGAAGAAACTCCAGATGAATGTTTTTTTTAACACTCTACATGAGGATGAGCAGCAGAATAGTCCAAGAGTAACAGAACTGTTTACACGAATTATAAAGTCCCAAGGATTAATTTACTTTCAAATAATAATGACCATACAAATAATTTTGGGTCAGTTTAAAGTCTTTATCCTTTTTTAAGATTCCAACCACATGTGTCATTGACATTGGATCCTCAAAGAAAAGGTTGGCATCAAATGTATAGTATATTTGTGTTTTTTTAATATCATATCATTGGTTTTTAACTAAGAACTGTTTGTATCTTCATGTTGTGAACCATCTGTATCTGGTTGGAATCTTAAAAAAGGATAAAGACTTTAAATTGACCCAAAATTATTTGTATGGTCATTTTTATTTGAGACAGAACTGTTCTTGACTTTGTCTACAGTTTTGCATTCCAATTCATAAGCCATTTCAGAAATTCAGTCATCCATGCATTCTTGTTGGCATATTACTCAACTGGTAAACAGTCCATTCTAAGATCTTTAAAGTACTGAGGCTTAGCATACATTTCAATGACTAATATCTTCCATTCCTAATTTAATGCAGCGGCACAATACAGTAACACGATCCATTGCTTTTTTTGAACCCAACAGGTCTTCATGTTTATAACTCAGGGAACTGTTTTTTCTGCATTGCAGATTTGATCAGGACTAATTTCTGCAGCAATTCAGGTAAATTAGTTTATTTTCACTCTTCAGCACTCAGTGCCAGCGTTGTCTTTTCATCACGTGCTCCTTTAAATTTTATTTTATGTCTGGGTTTCCATTGTGATAATCACCCATCCATAACATTGAAATTCATGCAATCCATCTTTGTAGCTAACTCTTCTGATTTTGTTTTTGGCCCAATAACACATACTCCTCTTTGCTGCATGTGCCGTCCAGATAAAGTAGCACGATGTCCCAAATAAGCAAAGTAAATTTGTCTTATGCCTTTTGTCTGTCTTTCAATATACATCCAATAAAAATCAGTCCCAATTAACCAGAATGTACTGTATTTACTTTGTTTGTTTATAGTATTTAAATAAAAATGTGACTTTTTCCCGGTCAACCTCGAAACAGCACCAACAAAAAGATGACATACGTAACAAAGCAGCATACGCTTATAACAAAAATTTTATGAGAAACAGGATTAACATACGAATTCCAAATAAAATTCAAGTGGCTAGTAAACATCTGATATCATAATGCCGCTTTAAATGCAACTTTAAAAAATGCTTAGTACGACATTCATCGTCAACAAGTACGTGCTTTTGACAATACTGTACCGTGAATATTAATCGGTATCTCGACATCCTTAAAGAACAATTTCTTCTGTTTTGCCAAGAAATGAGTGTTGTTTGAAGAGACATTATTCCAATGAGAATAGAATTCTTCAGCAAATTCTAACTATTAATCAACCTTTGTGAAATTACATCATTATATAATATTGCAATTCTATACACTCAAAAACTTCATTATTGATAAACGTAGTTAAAGTCCACACTTTTAATCAATTCTTTTTTCCTGTGATGTTAACGACGCAAATGTACGGGCGCGATACAGTTTATACAAAATTTCACGTATAATAAAATATCTAAAAATAAATAAAGAATTTGTGTAGCATAACTGTGACTTGTCACAGTTATGCTACACAAATTAACCAACACATTAAATATAGTTGATTTCATAATAATAATATACAATTTAACTACTCCAATAGATTTTACATACCTCGAACTTAAGATTTCTCCAATTTGTTGAAGCTGTATCAGGAAAAGGTAAATTATAAACGGTTGGTTTAGGTTTGAACTTAATAGTCAATTCACCGACATTATTTTCTTCGCGACGGCTATCTTTTTCGATAATATCAGCAGAAATCTTCATCTTTACGGACTTTTTATCATTCAAACATTAAAATAATTTCCAGCATTTAATTAAAATATAACAAATATAAACGTTATATCACTACTGCTTTGAAACTTCGTAAAACAAACAGGCGCATTACAGTTTCGTTGATTTCTTCCGCATTCAAAATGTAGTTCCGTATTTTTTGGTAATTTTAAACTTTTTAAAGACTCGTGATGTTATCGTTACGTAGCGGTTAATTAATTTATCATATCTATATTAAACTGTTAAATTTATCAAATGAAAATATATCATGTGATGATTGTTATTGCGTGATCACATGCGACTGTTTACATCTTAGCTAATTACGTCATCCCTGTCATATTCTATGATGTCATGTAATTATAATTTTAAATGCCGGATCTTTAAACTTTTATATGTTTTAAATTATATAAAAATATTATATTTCGTTTAGTTTATTCGTATATTAAAATAATCTTTTTAAAATTTAAGTATTATTAGATCAGAAAAAATAAAAATTGTTTTTCCACGTGCCGGATGTGTGGGTACTCGTATTGATCCTAACCTGTAAAATATTTTTTGATTACATAAATTATGCAGCGTATGACAATGCTGTTATAATCTTAAATGTCACGTGTAGATGATACAGTATATACGGTATATATATTACAGTAATTCCATGTAATGCTATTGAATATTGTGAAATGTACAGAGTATTTAGAAGTTTAAACCAATGATTTCTTAATCGTGATGAAATCGTAATACTGTATACAATATTTATAGAGTTCAAAATTACGTTTATTTAAAATTAATTTAAAAAAAAAAACAATTTTACACTTATAAATTGTTTTATTCTTAAAACTATATTCAAATAAATTTTGACATTTGTTTTATAACATAGTAATGTTTTACGAACTAAAAGAGATCAGCATCATTGGAAGTCATTATTTATTATTTGTGAAAGTCTGTCCAAAACCTCACACATATAATACCAGTAAGTTATAAATTACTGTATATAGGCCTATAATTTACATAACTGAACAATGAGAGTTTTTCTAAATAATCAAATTAACATACACAACACATCAAAGTTGGACTAATGACTAAGTAATAAAATCTCCTACAGCTGTGAGAGATATAATACGATTTAGATCATCGTAATTTTTTACAGATAATTCTTATCAATGTATTAAACGGCGCTCTTTATTTCTGCATTTAGCCAACATCATTTAAAATAGACAAAATTGCCTATAACTGAAATAACTAACAATATAGTCAAATGATACATCACAGAAAACTCCAATCTTATTAACATTTTTTTGCTTTTTCCGCCCTATGGGCACTAAGAGGACTTTTATCAGGCATACTGTGAGATCGGTAAGGCTCACAATGGGGTGGGACAGCCGGATGATGAGAAATGGGTCCCGACAAATCTGGAATAGATCATTCCACGAAAATTCTCGGAAATTTTTCGACCGCTAGATTTGATCCCTGATCTCCCAGAACGGCAGGCTCGACAATTTAACTGCTTCAACCATCCGCCATATACGTAATATAAAAAATATTTTGTACATTAATATAGTAATTAATTGTTTGCTGAACTATTGTCCTTTATAATGTAGAATATAGTTAGAATAAGTAGAAAGTATACTCAAAATGTTCATATTTTATCTTGTATAATTAATTAAAAAGTTGGCGATTGTGTACAGATTATACTTTAGTGACAATGTTGCTTTACTTGTAAATTCTTGCGTTGTTTCGTTTTATAAAAACTTCACAGAATGCAATGATAACATATCAAAATTAAAAATAAAAAAGATAATTTACGTCATATAAATGATATTCGTGACGGCTTATTACTGTATTTTAAATACAGAATTTAAAAGATTTCGTCTAATTAGAAAAATTACTTGATGAAGTCTTGTCTTTTTTGTAAGAACATTTAATTTAACAAGTTTTACAAAGGATTATTTTTTCTAATTTATTGAGAAAAATTTGTTTATAAATACTAAGATAAAAATTTATCATTTAATATTTAATAAACATGTATATGATATGATAAATTATCTAACAAAATATATTAATTATAAATCTAGCAAGAAATTAGATCTAACAAAACTGCTTCCTCTCTATTATAACTAAAAGAAACGTTATAAACGATTTATGTTTATAATAGTTCTTGATCTGTAATAAGGTGAAAGCATAAATACAATTCCATATGTACTGTACCATATTATCAAAATTATTCAGGCATCCCATCTGATTAATGGTTGTGCCTAAATTGGTATGATTTAGTTAGGTATAAAACGCAACCATTATCATAAAATATGCATGGGAAAGCAGTACGTTAGAATAGAATACATATACAGGCTCAATGACTTCGTAAGTGGTATCATCATAGAATGATGCCACGTACATCTTTGCAAAAAAATCGGTCCTTGAAATGTTATCCCTTTACAATCAGTTGCAAATGATATAATTATTAAATAAAAACGTTTTGGAACAGCAAACAGCTGTCTCTAGATGGTAGGTCACGTAGACTCGCAAAAAATAATAATAATAACTAGCTAAACTACGTTGGAAGTATTGTCCTTGTAAATAGCAAATTTCTAGATAATTTATTACAATAATTTGGTTTATTTGGTTACGGCAACGCAACATATGGGCGATCTGCCGAAGGTGATGCTTCTCGAGAGGAATTTTATGGGAAACTGGGCCCTATTTAGGTGTTACTACAGTGGTGTCCATGGAAGCTGTGGAAGCACCGCTTTCCTTGTATTTCCTAAAATATAAATACACATTGTGAGATTATTTTACGTACTTTGAATTAATTAAAATCAATAACCGCATTATGTATTTTATTTCTATGCTACACGAGCAAAAATGACAAGATTACCATTGTATATACGAATATAAATTCATATGTGCATATTCCCAATGGAAGCGCCGTATCGTCGAATATAGGATAACTTCCACGGCGAAAATATTGGAATCGTGTAAAGCAGGCAGATTAGATTTGTGCTCTATAAAGCGCATTTGCGCATGCGTTTTATAGAGCACCAACTTGACTCGGTTTAGCTGGTGAATGCTACACACCAAAACATCGTATAACGTTTCCAATGATTCTATCCAGGGTCGGCACAGCTTCCCTATCATCAAATGTCGCTGCACGCCACCGCTAACTTGAAGAAAACCCAGAAAACTGCACGTGACCAGCTTGTTGGGCAACGTGCTAACACACGACGAACTACCAGGCATTGCCTATGGACAGCAGATTCAGAAGAGAGGCAAAAATTGAAAATTAAAATATAGATATAGCCTACTACATATATGGTATAGTCCAGGCATGGCCAACATACGGCCGCGGGCCGGATCTGGCCCGTGCAATGGATTTATGTGGCCTGCGATCAATCTTTCAATATTAGGTACGGAAGTCCGAATAGCTCGATGAAAAATTCTGACGCCTAAAAACGAAAAAGGTCAACAGCTCACTGTTCGTTTAGAGTTAACCCACCATTACAAATCTCGTAAGTACAGCGTAGAACGTTGATAAAGCATGATAATGTGAAAAATGTATCTGTAATCTCTATGTACAATTTAGTCTGTACGGGGTGGCATCACAATGAGATCTCGTACCACCTCAAAATCTTCCTAAGCAGCCTCTGGTTCGGCCCGTGAAAAAAGTTTTTCCAATTCGGCCCGGGGGTAAAAACTGTTGGCCAACCCTAGTATAGTCAGTGCCGTAACTAGCTATTCCTGTTCACTGTGTAAAGATTTGCATTTAGGCCCCTTAATTAATTAGGTCTTGGGAAAATAATAAAACAAATACATGTATTTTGAGCTCGCCTTCCAAGTGGAACCTGTGCGGGTTTTTTTTAAACTCTTTCCGCCCTTTGAGCACTAAGCGGGCCTCTTTTATCAGACCCATTATAGGTTTAGCCAGAACCACAGGTTTGGAGACAGGTAGTGAGGGACGGGGCCCGATTTATCCAGACGACCACTCCCCGAAAAATTCCTGGGGATTTGATCCCAGGTCCCCCAGAGTGGTAGGAACCTTAACCGCTCGGCCATCCGGCGTCGTACTTCGATACTAAAGTATTGATACAATAATATATACATCTATGTTTCTTTATGTGTGTAACGTTATTACACATTTATTCTAAATTGTGTAAATTTGATTGGGACGGCAAAGTAGCTTTCGCTTAATAATAATAATGTGAAAGGTCTGGCTTACAATGAAATCAACTAGAAAGTATTAAAAGAGATGCTCTACGCGAACTCTTCATAAAAATTTTCGAGAAGCATGTAGGAATTGAATTCGTCCCTTTATGATAATAAAAGAGTTGCCGTAAGAATATCTATCGATGAGTTCTAGAAAAATGTTTTAGAAATTACAAAAGTAGTCGTGTTAAAATGTTTATTTGATATTATAACTTAGTAGAGACAATACATATTTTTATTTCTCATAAAATTATTCTAATTTAAATATAAGAATTTTAAAGAATATCCTGAAGCAAGTATTTTTTTAAACGTAATTTGATTATGCAACAATTTCACTGTTAAAATGTTCGCTGAGTCTTGTCTTTTCTTCAGAGATAAGCAAAAGTAAGTGGAGTGCCAACAACTAAAATAATTAGAACAATTAACAAAAGAGAGAGGACGAAAAAATTAGAAAACAGTTATGGATATAAATGGCCTGAGATATTAATCTAAATATATAAAATTGCTTGTCCTGACTGACTCATTCATTCATTCACTGATTCATCATCGCCCAGAGCAAACCGCTTAACCTAAAGAGGTGAAATTTGGTACACAGTTAGGGTACGTCATGGAAACGCACACTAAGAAAGGATTTTTCGAAATTCCAACNTAGAACGATTGTAAACGTTTCAGAAAATTGATCAAATTGAAAATAGTTCGTTTGATTTTCGGCAATTCTCTTCAGCGGTAGGTGTTATATAACAATTACTATGGTTATTGAAATATTGGATGTAAATGGGGTTTGCTTGCAAAACCTCCGCTGACGAAGTCGCGGGTAACAGCTAGTGATATAATATGAATAAAATATACGTTATTTAAATATCTTACAATTACGTCTACTCAAATGATTAAAATTTTGCAGATACTTGCCCAAACAAAGAGACGATAAAAGTATGTTAGGCCATTTGTAATAATATATGTTACTTACTATGATAATTATAATGATGAACCAAATCACTTGAAAGTAGATGTAAATATGTTTCAAATGAATTGCGACTTTAATTTTTCCATTCGGACAAATACGTCTCAAATGACATCCGTGGATCAAATATTTTGTCAGTCTTGACATTTTTCCAGATCTAATTCAATTTCTTGTCCCAATACAAGTTTAAGCAGATCAAAACCTTTTCTTATCACTTGCTTTGTTCCGTTCAGATGTTCCGACATTTATTCCTTTAATTTTTTCTGTGCTTCTGTAATAATATATGTTACTGCAAGTTCAAAAGTAATCTTTTTCGCTGCTTCGGAGCAAAAATATTCAACAACTTTTATCTTGCACATAACTGGAAGTCGAAGCTGTATATTTTTATACCAAGGCTCCTCTGCCATTCAGTCGGGTTTTTTTATACTACAATATCCTCAGAATCACAGATAATTCTTGGAAGCAGAGATTTTAGTTTCTGTTTAATAAAATATTTACGTGCTCTTCATTATTTTAATGGCTTGCAAGATTTGCTTAGAAGTCATAAATTGGTATAGCTTCTTATAAATGCAAATGTCTTTGATGTATTTAAATGCTCTATAAATTAAAATGCATTAAAATATGTATCAAGCAAAATAAAGGTAATTTATTTATGTAAATAACGGAAATCATGATAAATAAGAAAATTATGCAACAGACGGTCAACACTTTATTCATATTTCTGAAACTGAGCAAGATGAAATTTATTAGACTGACTGTGAGTATAGAAACATTTTGTAATAATGATTGTAAAATCTTACTTTGGCTTCTTTTGGATTTGAACAGGATTGCTAATAATTCTTTTTCATTGTTAAAGAATTCAATAAATCTATCTATGTATATATGTATATATATATGTATGTAAATGTGGATGTTTGTTTGTTTGTTCGCTATACACTCTTAGGCCGTTTGACCAATTGGTACGAAACTCGGTTGTTACGTTTAAATACTTCTAACTTAGATCATGCCGTACATTCCACTACAAAATATCAATTGTATTTCTATAAATCAATTAATTTTTATTTACATTCAATTTTTCTGAGTTACACGTAGCGCCATCTATTGGCAGAAAAGTTAACAAAATAATTAAATAAATATAATTCTTACAAAAAAGAATATAATTTAAAAATATATACAGTATATATTATATTCACCGAATTACTGCGACAATGATATAGCGCAAAATGGCGCCATTATGCCATTACTCCGACAGGTAGCACATTGCACTTGCCTGCGTGGAGTGTAGTAGTGTTTTACCCCTGTACATCATACTTTTCCTGTTAGCAATAGAGTCGTGCCAGTTATGTATCTAACTACGTTCAGAAGAAAATTTTCTTATTGAAATAACGTGACTTGCGGTACAAATCGGAAGTTCATATATAGATAATCTGATCCTTTTCTCTTACGATTTCCATGTCTGGTCTCGACTATCATCTATCTAACTCCGTTCCCAAGATTAAGGAAGGTCAGAGACGGACGGACGACTGAGAATTTATAGCTCTACAGTTTTTTCAAATTGCAGCCCAATAAGTATACCCAGTAACCGAGTGGATAAAACCACCGAACATCGTTAGTCGGTCGTGGGTTCGCGCGTGGCCAACGGACTGGCCACGTGGAGTTTTCTGGGTTTTCTTCGGAATGCATCCTTTTTGGCAGATCACTCACGTGTCACGTTTCCGTAACCAAATAAACCAAACTAATTCTAACGAGCGCTTATTTATTGTGACATCGTCATAATGCCGGGTTGCAACTTTTCGTCACAATGTTCTCAATGTGATGATTTTTGCCCCTGTACATCATACTTTTCCTGTTAGCAATAAAGTCGTGTCGGTCATATATCTAACTCCGTTTGGAGAAAAATTTTGAAACAAAGTAAAAATTACTTCCGTTCTAACCGGAAGTTCGTATACAGTATAGTTAATTTGGGACTCCTGCCTCGTTTAGCTTTCCACATCTGGTCTCGACTTTCATCTATGAACTCCTTTCTCGAGATTAAGGAAGGACAGATAGATAGATGACGACAGTGGGAATTTATAGGTCTACAATTTTTTCAAATTGCAGCCCGGTAATTTTCCATAAACACAATATTTACGAGAACATACTTCCCACGTAGTTTATGCAATCTGTTGCCAAAATTTTAAAAAATTTATCATCACATAAAAGCAATTATTCTAGCATTTTTACAAGATCTTTTTTAGTTAAACAAGTCATACGAAGTCTTTCGGACGTTAATGTTAGCAACTTCGATCACATGCAGGGCCATCTCAAGCCATCTAACACGAATTACTTTTAAATATTAATAGTAGGCCAGTACTAAGTAGTAGTCGTTGACCACCCTCTCTTCCGGGAGGGTGATAATTATTACTTTTGGTTGAATTAACTTCAACCTTCATCTGCAACAGTCTCTACTTCCTATCGCACTCACCGGTATGGTGGCATTCGAATAGGAAAATTACATAATACAAGGTTACCAGCCTGCACAAAATATGATTTAAGTGGTTTTCGAGGGTGCCGAGTTTAAATGTTTGGTCCGTTTTCGCGAAATTAGATTGGTTGGCAGATTACCATTTGATATTCCGCTGTGAATGGAATAGTTTCTTAGAGTTAACATTAAAATTCTTTATTCCTCTACTATACACAATTTATAGAATTTTTAAATTGTGTTAGATTGGTCACTCGGTGTGATAAACCTTTACGTAAAATAACCTTCGTAGTTATATAAATTAAATACTATAATATAATATAATATAAGGATTAGAAGTACGAAATAATCTAATAATCGTAACTTTTGTTGCTGTTATTTTTTGCCCGGGCAGCGTCGAAGCTCATTTGCCAGTTGTTTTTAAATAATAAGTAAAAACCAAATTTTATTCATTTCTGATTGTTGTGTATTTTCATTTTAAACTTAAATAAATTTAGAAAATAAAGCACAGCCTCTCTATATATTTTACCCTATTATTTCAATAGTTTATGTTTAAACATATTCTTTACCTAACATTAGAGGGAGCTCTAAAATTTGCGAGGTCCTAGGCAAAATTTATTTTTAGACCCACTAAAAGAGTAATGAAATAGAGGGTAGACTTATTTAGATCCACAATAATATGAGCATTTTAAATACATAAATGGATAATAAAACACATAATAAAGTAATAAAAATGTGTACGATAGTTTTACAAGAATTAAAAAATTCAATAGATATGGGTATACAGAAATTCACTTATTAAACTCTTGATTTTAGCAACACTGAATTAATCAGTCACAAAAAATAAATACAGTTCTAGAGTAATAGGCTATCTCTTTCAATGGACAAAATCGAAAATGAAGACAGTCTCTCTTGACACGTTGAGGTTTCGATTGTTTGCGACACGTGTGCGATACCTCCTGGAAAGATTTTTTATAGGAAACTGGTGCCTATTTAGATATTACAAACATGAGGAAAATCCGGAAAATTCCACGTGTCTAACCCACACTGGTGAGGCGCAAACCCGCGACCAACTACCCAATGTTCAGGATCTCATCCACTCTGCCATTGACGGGCTTACTGTTTTGAGATAGTACTTGAGTTCAGTTTTTTGAAAATGATCGTTCTGCATATACCGGTACAATTTTATTTTCAATAATTACCAAGTTGAATAATATTAAAATATACTACGAAATTTGCAAAGCCACTGAAAGCGTGAAGCTCTAGTCGTCACCTTTATCGCCGAGATGTAGAACCACTGCTATCTAACATAGACTACGTGATATATAGATTTTTTCGCTCAAAAAACATTTTCGGTCTTTGATCCTAACATATATATATAACAACCGGGAAAGTAAAAGCAGTCTTAAACAATATTTTTTTTAGTAAAATCAACATAGAAAGTAGGAACCATTACAGACTTCATAAGTTCAAACTAGATCCGGGAAAAATCCTCAGCTTCCACTCTCGATGGCCCTGAAAATTAGAATAACACTAAAGGCGATTTAATTGCATAGGCTTTCTCTAGCTGTCGTTTAACACACAATGAATCTTCTTAATAGAATTGTGTCATCGATAGATGGATGAATAACGATATCATACAATAGTTACGGTGCATCGGAAATGAGCTTTAATGTTTTTGTATGTTTTAAACGATTTATACACATTCATAAAAATATTAAATATAAAATATACCAAAAGAGAACCTAGGAGTTAAAAGGATGTAACAGTTAGGGAAAAAAAATAAACAATATATAAAATTTTTCTACTCATTTCGAACAATGCAGATTCCTGAAAGGATATGGATAATGGATGGAAAGGATATGGATACGGAGAGTATGGATAAGAATATGAAACATTGTAATTCATGGATCGGCAAGCAAGAAAATGATGTCCTATCTTCTTTTGAAAAAGATTATTATTTTTCTTCAAATTTTAACTATAAATAAATTGTTTATTTTGATTTATCGACAATTAATTTTGAAGTATAATAATGCTGTAAAATTCACACATTTAAACGTAATAATCAATTATTGATTTTTAATTATTTAGAGCCATAATGAAAATAGTTTCATGAAAATATACAGAATCTTATGTAGTCTATCATATATTTTCACGATAAGATTCTAATACCGTAAATTATAACAATTATACGTTATAAATTCTAAAAAGATTGTTGATGTAGCAATAAAAATTTTTACTGTTTTAGAAGATGAAGAAAATCATAGTCTTCTGTTATCTGATTGCAATTCTGTTAATTATTTTCACAGTTGATTTAGGTAAGAAAATTTAAAATGTATAACAAAATATTAAATATTTAGCGATTTCAAATATCATTTTCATTTCTAGAAAGTTTTCGGAAATGTCTCATAAATACACGCGGTTACAAATATTTAAATAAAGTCGTGAACTGTAGAAATCTTGCGCAAAAAATCAAAATAAGAACTAAATTTTATGCAAAATACATAATTAAGAAAGTTAAATGTTTACTTCCTAACATTGTGTGTACTCCAAAGGGTTTGAAGGTGACCAGACCTAGTTGGCTTACAGGTGACCCTTGGTATAAAAAAATATTTAATTTTAATTCTATGTGCGCAACGTCAGTGGTGGAATGCTTCTGTCCAAAAATGAAAAATAAACATTTCTTAGAAATTACAAAAGAAATTATCTTGGAAATATGGAAAAACAAAATGGCACCTTTTATAAATGGAACACAAAATGCTTTCCGAAGTCTCTTCAATCAATTCAAACTTATGTTAGGATTTGAAATTGAATTGGATGTAGATAAATATGAAAACAATGTAAAGCTCTTAATGGACAGTTGTCATGTGAGGCGAGATTGCCGGAACGAAAACATCAAAGTTGCTGTATTTTTGAAAGACAGATATTTATTCTATCTTAAATTTTCTACTTTTCTATTTATATTTGTTTTAGTAAGCATAATATTATATATATAACATATCCTTATATATAAATATAATGTTAATTAATGACAATTTAATTCGAATTTAGCTAGTGATATTACATATTCTTCTGATGGCTCCTGAAGATATTGCAGAAAAAGATGATGAGAGCATTTATTATTCCTGTCTTTCTACAGAATTTAAAAATTAATAAATGCATTTTAGTTTATTTCATCAAAATTTAAACGTGTGATATAATAAATAAATAGTTTTTTTTTTTTTACATTATACTTCTGTTAGTATCTTTGTGTTAATTTAATTAAATGTATTGAAAAATATTTACCGGTGATAAGACAATTCAATATTTTAATTGTCTTATTTCCGGTTTGTTTCTTGATTTTAATGTATAAATTAAGAAATAGTTTGGTTTGATGGGACCCAGCAACGCAACACGTGGGTGATCTGCCAAGGAGGATGCCTCCCGGAGGACTTTCTATGAGAAACTGACCCCAATTTAGGTGTTGCAAGTGAAGAAAACCCGGAAATTCCACGTGGAAGCTCACTGTTGTGGTATAAACCCGCGACTGACTACCAGTATTGAGTAGTTTTAGCCACTCGGACACTGATGGGCATAAATTAAGAAATACAGTACTCAACATTAATTTTATAAATATAACATTTAACATATCTTACCGTTTTAAAAGTATTGAACATTGTCTTCATTCCATATATAGGCTTATTATATATATTGACGGGAACGTTCATATGCAGTTCAATTGTAAAAAGTTTAGATGAAAATCCTATTTTTTTAGCACTGATCATTATTAAAAATAAAAATTTGTTTAAGAAACAAACTTTTTAAACACCTTTACCCTAAGACCTTCACTATGCTATTATGCAATTTTAATATCCCGCAGCTATAAAACAATGAAATGTAATTATTATAACTGATTTAATATTGAGAATATATTATTTTTAATTTTCTGAAATTATTATATTTTGAGATTTTTGAATAAATTTACATAAAGTAAGAAAATTAATTGAAATTCTATTTTTATCCGACAGATGGCGCCATCTCATTAAATTTGAATTAAGACATTTATAAACTTATATGCTTTAATTGTTTTTCATTTAATAAAATTCAGAATTAGTTTAAATTTAATAATATAATTTTACTAATGTTTAATTTTTAATTTATTTTATTATTTTACTGAATCGCGATGGCTCTCTTTTTATACAAATGATATATAAATTAGAATTCAATTTACCTCTTACAAAATTGAAGTTACGAAATAATTAATTATCTAATTAAAGTATATAAATCTGCCCTTTCTGGACAATAATTAAATTGCTTTATATTAATTTTATTTATGTATTGCAATTTTAATTAATTATAAAATATGCAATAAATATCTCGAGATATATGATAAAATGAATGCATAGTTTAATAGCATTTATTAATAATGCCATAAATATTATATTAATATTAATACAATTTTTAAATAAACTGATATAATTTAATTATGATATTTATGCTATAAGCCTATGATATAAAAATTTCAGTTTAAAATATAAATGTCGTTAATTCGACTTTTAAAAATTTAAAATTGACCAATCAGCGTGAAGTTATTTAAAATTAGACAAAGCTAGATTTTTTTTTCAAATATAAAAATCTTGTT
The DNA here is from genome assembly GCF_000671375.1 of Centruroides sculpturatus. Taxonomy (NCBI): domain Eukaryota; kingdom Metazoa; phylum Arthropoda; class Arachnida; order Scorpiones; family Buthidae; genus Centruroides; species Centruroides sculpturatus. Next base: position 743,134 of record NW_019384480.1, read on the forward strand.
ATTTTATTATCGTGGCTGTTTACAATATAAGGCTTTCGTATTTAATTTTCTCACAGTTAAAAACGGATATCTTCACTGATATAGATTATTCAATTATTGGAATGAGCTGCTATGAGGCTATGTTGTGGGAAAGGTTGACATAATAACAGGGTATGACATCACGTTCGCCTTCAGGACAAAGACTCAAAAATGTGTAATATCGACGTAAAGTTTCAATATAATTTCAGGTCCTAGCAGACGAATAAGAAGAAAAAAATCATTGATAGAACACGTCACACTATTTTATATCCAAAATATCACATCTGTCTCGATACTTCTCGCCTGGAAATCGTGAGAAAGAGGTAACAAATTATAAAAAGAAAAAATGTCATTTTTTAAAGCACAACTTCCTCTATTATGGATAATTTTATCGTGTTGTTATTTCTAGTTTCTTAAGATTTTTATTACTTTTATTACCTACAATTATTTGAAGAAATAGACGGAGTCTAAATTTAAATTGGCAAAAAGATATTATTTACGTTCCAAGGATATTAAGCTCATATTTTTAAAAAAATACTTTATAGGCCATTTCAATGTGATAATTATTTATTATGTCTTTATAAAAATTATTTTACGGTAAAATTCTTTCAGTTGATAATCAGATGATAAATATACTGTACTTACTTATTTAAATTATTATATATATGTATTAATGATTATATTTTAGAATAAAACTAATTTAAAATATTTTAACATAAATTTACTGTGATACTTTTATGTAAGTTAAGCGTATATACAGTAGCCTATTTTAATTCTAAGTTTAGTAATTCCTAAAATAAAATATATATCCCAGACCATTTAATATAATCATAATGTATGGTCCATGTAGATCTCTTCTTAGCTTTATACGCAAAATGTTATCTTATAATGATTATTTTACAGGATGATTAATATGGCTATAAATATCAAAGAAACTGTTAGAGCAAACATTAACTTTTTTTTTTAATTTTTTACAATAGCTTAAAAATTAGTTTAATTATTTAAAAAAACATTAATGTGAATGTAAATTAAATTTAAATTTGAACAAATGTATTTGATATTTATTATTTTAAAATATAAAATTATTAAAAATTCAAAAAAATTTCATGTTTTTATATAAAAGAAACCCATTTAAAAAAATTATTCCAATATTTTATAGTAATTTGTTTAATAAAAAAATATAATATAGGGCCTAACAGTTTTAAGTAATTCATTATAAATTGTTTTTTTTTTAACTTTTTGTTCTTTTTAATAAGTTATTTATGTCTGAAAACGAAAAAATGTTCTTAATTCATCGTGAAATAATAAAAGATAACATATTGATATGTCAAAATAAAGAAAAATTCTATAAGGAGATTTTTATAAGTACTTTTTAAGTTACTATAATCATTAATTTTTTGTTCCTGTATGCTAGACTTTAAACACACATGTTACTAATTATATATGGGACTATACAATGTTATAAATTATATATAACATTAATAATTATATTTAATAATGCCCTTGAATAAGAATGTGTAATATTGTTCTTATGAATGGTATGATTTATTATTTTATATAACAGAAGCTTGATGATCTGTAATTATATTTTATTTTATATTATTCAACTACTGTATATAATAATCTTTATTATTCAGTATTGTATTTGCATTGGATACGCTGGAATAAGTAATTTTTATAAATTTTCGAATAGAAATGAAAAAGTTTTACTTTTTAATTTAAGAAAGAGTAGTTTATGTCTGTTTAATACAGTTAATTTAATGGCTTCTGCAAATATGGGATAAGAAAATATTATTAAATTTTTATGAAAAGAAACAAAAGCTTATTTTATGAACATACAAGTATAATGAACATGCAATAAATTTTAAAATATTTTAATAGAGTTTATTCGTTACCTTTTACTATTCGTTATGATAAAATTATTAATATCGACGGATTTTTTACTATAAAAATATTTTTAGTTAAATAATTTCACATTCAAATACATTATAAATAATAAAGCATTATAAATTATTATTGTTTGAATGTGAATTTATTCTTTAATTTTATTAATTTTGGAATTAGGATTGATTTTAAACACAGTTTGTATTTCGCATCGAGTAAATTACGTATAAAATATATACTCAGAAATACAAAAATATATTTTGGAGTAATTCAAAATTAATTATCTCTGGATGATGGATAAAAATATAAATTTTTCAATATATTTTGTAAATAGCACAATTATATTTCACTTCATTCATTTATTGATTTCGCTTTTTAATAGCGCTGTCAATCACCGTGTTTTTATTCTGCGATGTTAATACCGGTATTTTTCTTTTATATTTTTGCCGACGTATCAGTTTATTTCTTGCAACCGTCGATATTTTGTATCTCTTTATCTCAAATAATCTATTTGTGTAATGGATAGCGCCTTTAATTCTATTTATAACTTTTAGCAGGTATTTGCGGGGGAAAAAATGATTCTATTAAAGTCTTTTTTTTTACTTTTAAACAAAAAAGAAATTCCTTAAAGATTATTTAAAATTGTTATATAATTTATTTAATAAACAAATATCGAATACAATTAATATAGATGCGACAGTAGTGATGATATTTAAATATTTTTATTGATATGTTAGGATTTAAGACACAAGCGTCGGAAAAATGAGATTTTATTGTTGACTGTCGACTTCTTTTCTCTGAAGTGATAATAAACCGTAAAATGTATTTTTTTCCCGACATTTCACCTCTAAATTACATAAAATTCGAAATGTATATTCGTTGAAATGTAATAGATGCTAAGGATTTAATATTGACCAATCAGAGGCATCGATGAAAGTTTCTGTGAAATATATTGGAGGACTTATACTAGCGCTCACAGCGCAGAATCACAAAATGTTAATGTTAATAAGGTTCTGAGAGTTAACAAATTAAAATTTTTTATGTTTGAGTTGAATAGGAAATTACAAATTTTTCGGATATTAATACGAAATTTAAAATACTATATTAGTGATTTTTCACTATATCTTGTCTCCAGTTTATGGTATATTATAATTTAATTTTCAATTAGATTATAAATACAACCCATGTTGTTTATCTAATACAAAATTTAAAAGGGTTTATTTATAATGAAATATATTAAACACACTTAATATATTTCGTTTTAATATATATATTTTTCTATATTTTTCTATATAATACGTCTCTGTAATCCAAAAAAAATTTGGTAGACGGACTCACAGCCAAAATATTTCGTTTTAATAATTGAATATGAGCTATACCTTTTTCAAGAGAGACTTATAAATTATAGAATTAAACATTAAAATTTAAATTATACAATAAATTTTCTTTAATTATAAATGCATATTTAGATATCATGGCCTAATTAAAACAAATCCGTAATAGGCTATATCTTTGCGGTGAAATATTAAAACGAAACTATTGATTTCTCGTCAAATTTACATTAAAATTTCAAATATTAAATTGTTTACCATTATTTATTATTGAATGATATTTATTTGTGTTATAGAAATCTTTTTTACATTTTAAAGTTTTACTAATGCAATCCTTTTATCATTGCTTATATATCAGCAGATTTCTGTCTAATCTTCGGCTGAAAATCATTATACTACGAATATTTATAAATTTATTGTACTGTATTCATCGTATTCTTAATGATTTCTTACAATTGCACATCATAATATTTAAAGAATAATTGAAATTATCGCATTAAGTTGTTGTTAAATGTTAAAAGAAATTAATTAAATGTTGACATATGAATAGAGTTGATTCTTTTTGTTTAGAACAAAATTAGATTTTTAAAATTAAATCACATTTTCTAAATCATTTTTTAAAATAATTATTGTATTTAATAATGCGATGTGACTGAAGCAAAATGTCGCTTAAAATTACCTTTCTGTTCCATTATTTTTGATATAACAGTTATATAAAATACAATTATTCCACTATCAAATATATATTTAAACATTTTGTCTGGTAAAACTAATGAATTTAATAATGAAAATAAATCTTAAATATTTTTGCTATTTTTAAAACGAGAGCTAACTAAAAAAAAAAAAAAGTTAAAAATAATAAAAACAGAGATTAATTTAAAACGAATTAATATATTTATAGAAATCCTAAAATCAATATTGGCCTATAAATTTATAACTTGATATAATTCTGCGTAAACCTAATATAAAAATTAACTTCAGGAACAAAAATATTTATTGTACAGTATGTAGGCCTATATGATTAGTGTTATAATACTTATAAAAAATTTTTAAAAACCGCTTTAAAATTTATATTTATATTAACTGAACTTTCAAATAAATTTTAATAAACATTTAGTAAATACAAGTTAGGTCATAAGCTTAAACTTCGTGTAGTAAGTTAGGCATTATAGTCTCAATTATTTATTTTTAAAATGTATTTCAAAAATTTCTAGAATCTACTTGATTATAAAATAATATAAAATCAATTTTCTTTATGAAGTTTAAGTTATTTTTAACATTAAACATGCCAAATGACTTGTTATGTTTGAAACAAATTATTTATTTAAGACGAACGTAAAACTGTCTTTTGTATAAGGTTGTGTGTCCGAATCGTAATTTAACGATTTGTTGAAGTGGGTTAATGGAAATTCACCAGACTGACATGTAACAGTTATGAATGTCAACCGAGATCTGACATGGTCTTGTTGGCTGACAAATGTCGCAGTAAGGTCAAGGCAATAAAGAAAATGACAAGAAACATAACTAGCGACAAACTATCACATCAGGTCGTAAATCAATATGTTGCGCTTAACATATTAATTAAATTTCTTTATATAACGTCGATTACAGTAAGATATTCGTTAGATTATATATACTTAGTTTGAGAGTAAACACGTTTGAATGCGATTATGTTGACTAATGTAGAGATTTTGTTTTAAAATTCATTCTTAAAAAAAGCATAATCCATAGAAATAGCATGAAAATATATTTATATATATTTACAAAAAACATTTTTTTTCTTTTGTAAAATGGCAATTACAAATGAACATTCCTCTGGTATGATTAATCTTATACACTTTCACAAAATATATTCACAATAAATTGCCATGATAAGTACTAAAATCGAATTTATGCTGATATATTTTACTTGTGTAATAAGCGCGTGATGACATTAATAATATATAAGTTAATATTTACTTTGAAATCAATTTCTCATCATTTTAAATGTAAAGTAATAAGCCTAAACAATCACAAATTAATAGAAATCTGAGATCTTTTAAATCAACATCACCTTGAAAGTCACAACCAATTTTGTTAAGCAGCTGTAGAGATTCGATGGGTTTTGCGACTAATATAACAAATCGCAGTTTAAAAGATCTATCAAAGGCATCTACTTGTACTCTTTTTTATCACACAAGTTTTGCACATGACATCACAACACCATTGAAAACGGCATTGGCACGCTTGTTTTTCCGTTCTTCTAAGCGTGTTATATCCTCGTCCACAACATAAAAGTTCACAACCGTCTTCCCCCTTTGATGTCCCATTGCATATTCTTGCTCTTGTCCCTAAAGAACCTGTGTTTAAATTAAATTCACAAAAGTTAGGCGATATTTCTGAATAAACTATATCCTCTCTCTCCGGTGGTTTTATAGTAGCACCTTCTGGTATAAAACTTTTACCGTCGTTTCCAGCCATTACCTTAACAGCACCATCGAATTTTTTCTTAAGATGATTGCCTACGTCACGGAATGTCGGTAGTTTTTTCCAACACGATCTCATAGTACACGATCCGGACATACCGTGACATTTGCAGGCTCTCCTCATATGATTCTTTATACTCTAGCAATGAAAATTATTACATCGTTACGAAAATATTATATGCATTTCCATCGCAAAATATTGCATCATGTTGCCAGATATTCCTAATTTTATATAGGCCTAATTAAGCTTAATATTAATCAACAACTTACCAATCGTCCAGCTTTGTAGTTGTGTCTAAGCATTAGTGTCTTAATGTCACTTCTTTTCCTAAATCTATCGTCCATAAACTCTTTAGACTTTTTGCATCCGTAACGCACATTATCGCTGCAACCTCCCCATTTCCAGTCTTCCTGAGGATATAGAGAAGGCGTCCTATAATCGCAGGAACAATCTTCTAAATGACCTAAACTACAGGCTTGAGTTATTCCGTAAGAAACGCCGGCTGCACTGATTGCATTTAAAAATCCAGTCTCTCTCGTATCTAAACATTAACGATCAATAAATTTCAGTTTTTCATAAATGGTGAATTTTTCTGAAGGAAATTCTTCTCACCTTTAGTTAATACTTTTTTCAAAGAACGTCTCTCAGTACTGCAATTCCATCTTCTACTACGGAACTGATACTGGCATTCTCTTATCCCTATCTGCGCTCCTCTACCTATTGCTCTAATCACATCTGGTTCTTTTTGACAGATATGCACCTGTTTACCTCTGAGTCGTCTTGTTTTACGGCAAATTCTTGATGGATCTACAAGTAGCAGTTGTCGTCCCATGGTCCTAGACGGAAGAAAAAGATCGCTTCAAATTTAGAAAGCTGCATTAATATCTGAATATTGAGATTATATTATGAAACTATAATTCAAAATGACAGGAAACTTCTATCTGCACTCTACCATACACTTTAATGCGTATGTTTTTAATTGTTTACGGATATAAACAAATGATGGCTGTGGTTTCTATCGTTTCTACTGCCAAGACTGCTTCGTCACCTTTCAGCGAAGTCATTCGGAGTTTTATAACTCATCAAACACCTGCTGCCTAACAACTGTTTACATTCAAGTTTAGACTTAAAAGTCACGTGGCTTACTGCTGTTCGATGGAGTCGGTTGATGATATACAGCCGCCGTTCCGCACTTTGTAAATAATCTTCACTTCTGTCCAGAAAGACAGATTGCAACCATCTGTCAAATCAGACATATTTAAATGGATAATTTTTTTTTATTATTTTTCCATTTTCATTTAATTAGACATTATTTTTATATCAAGCAAATTAGCATGACATGCTTATGATATGTGATAAAATTCCCAAAGAAAATTAAGCAAGCAAACAAAATATACGAAATTTTAAATTACAAGTCTTAATCATAAGTTTTAGTTAAAGATTTACAAATATTTTGATTCTATTATGGTATATATATATATATTATATTTTATCTTATTTGTATTATTCTATATATATTATAAGCCCGTGTTAAGCCCATTGTAAACAGAGAGTTAGCAAAGGCGTAACTAAAACAAAAAAGATACAATGTTGTAAAGTATTTTAAGATAAAGACTGATTTGTGACGTTTATAGATAAAATGCACAGCAGGAAAGCAAAACACGACTTCAATTAAATTTCATCCGACGATAAAAGAATATTCGAAATGTTTTATCTCAGATGTATCTTATCCTCTGAATTATTTAGTTAATTATATGATCAGATAAAAGAACAATGTCACCATCTACAAATATAGTTTTGATCATAAAATTCTTTTTTAAATATAGAATACTTAATAATATATTATTGTTTATACAGTAGGATTTCATGTCTTATAATCCATGCCTCACTGACGCCACTGCAACATTTTGTTTATTTATGAAAACAAAATTGTTTCTAATTTAGTTTAGTCTGCAATTTTGTAATGCATAGTAATGTAGACACCATAATATGCAATAGTTATCAACATTTTATGTTTTTAAATAAGATCAATTGAGATATCAATCTACTAAAATTCATAGGAAACCATCAAATAAATTTTGAATGCATTTAAACTTTGCCGAACGTCTGGTACGATCTATGTTTAGTGAGCCGTGGAAAAACATATATACTAAAAAATTAACACGTGTCGTGTACTTGTGCAACACACAGATGTTTTGATTTTTATCTCAATCGAAGGAACGGTTTACAACTTAAATCAGATATGAATAAAATAGACTTACAAATGGCTTCGTACCTGACTCACTCCTCTTTGTCTGCTATAAATCTTGTTGTTATTTCTATTCCTTTATCTTGATTTAATTTTAAAATATTAAATAAAAAAAAATAGACTTAATATATTCAAGCTTATTAAGTTTAATAGCACTAAAACACGTGTTTAAAATTTTAATAAATGAAATGATAAATTGAAAATTGGAATTAAAGCTATCGTATCTGTTGACGAACGATTTTTTAAAAAATAAACTTTAACAAAAAGAACTAAAAATAGTTATTTAAACGGATTATGAAATCATATTAAAATAAATTATCTATATATAGGCCTATTTTTAAATTTGATAATATCATATAGGCTATATTTTAAATGTTTTGTAACTGTTAAAAGCAACATGAAGTATGCTTACATAACAGTTTTTATTATTTCTTCACTTCTGTTTATTCTAAATGAAATAAACTGCATCACTATCGAATGCTTAAAGCATTAAAGTTTCCAGAATTCTTATAATAAAACATCCCTGGAAAGTGAATTTTTTTAATGCAAGATTTAACGGAAAATAAAGATCCGAATTACGTGATTTATCCCTTTTCTAAAAATATATTGAGATTGATAAATTTATAGAATTTTATTAATTTGAATGTGTGGTTATAATCATCTTTTAAGTTAATTTTTCAGTATTTTTTCTTTTTTTATTAGTTTTAATGGAAAGGTTCCAGATGAGGATGAGTGAAGGAAAGTAGTTGTTTAAAGGAGGCAGATGTGAAGTAAGTGCATATAAAAGACGGAAGGATATATTAATAGTTTAAAAATAGTGAATCTCAACGATGACGGGATGGAAAGGAGCAAAATGACAACTATTACTGTTAACGGAAAATTAGAGGTAATATGGTATTTATGACGATGATAAATGGCCAAACGGATGCTATTACTTGCATTGCTTGTCATAAATCATATTACAATCAAATCTCCTTTTTAAAAATATTATAGGCCTACTGAAAAAAACAGCCTTCAACCATTGAAAGTTCATAACTAAATCCATTTTGTTTTAATCGTGTATTGTTTTATTAAATGTACGGAAAAATTAGTCCTACAATGTAGTAAAAATCAGCGATACAAAGTAAAAATTAAATTTTAAATCATTAAAAAACGTATGACAAATACGCTTACAAAACATTTAAAATAACGCTTTTCATCATTATTATTTATAATTTCTTTATTATAAAAGAAGTAGGCCTACAGAATATAGATATTTAATATAGTTTCCTTTCTTAAATTGTCTAGTGTTAAATTCAAGATAGAAACCCACACATCATCTAATCGTGTTTAGTTTAATAATCAGATAATTTACACTGTCCTATTCAATCCATCTCCCACACTAACAATATACTGCAGTGTGTAAACTAGGTCAAAATATAAATTTCGAATGTAGTTGTTCATAACTAAGTAAAGTACGAAATTATTCATACTAAAGAATAAATAGGTCCTTCTTACATTGTATTCAAATCACACATATAGGAAAGTTCTGTTCTATAGTGTGTCATGCACTTAACATTTTCTTTCTTTTTATCCTAAAGGAAAAATAATATTTTAATACACGTTGACTAAGTTCTGAGTTTATTAACTCCTTTGCAAAGTATAGGCCTACACAAAAATTATTAGTTAATGATCTTAATTTGTGGAATTATTCTCACTATTACGCAATGTGCCTGTTTAAAGTTGTAGTGTTACTTTTATTTAATCAATCATTTGCATTGTTTTATATTTGAAAATTTAAAAATATATATATTAAAAGTAGACCGAAACAATTTAAATGAAGGTTAAAATTAATATTAATTTAAATTTGAACTGTTGTCGAGTCATTTTGTGCATAATTTTGGTTTGTTATATTTTAAGTGTGGATATACGTAAATATATCTTTATTAACAAGGATGTGTTTGCATATATTTACGCTTACAATATTTAAAATGAAATCTTTTTTTATCCGTTTCATAAATAACAATTCGAATTTGTTAATTCTTATATTCAATCTACAGGCTATATAACATTTTAGAATAATTTAACGATTAAATAAGTATTTAATTAACGAACAAAGCCATATAATTGTAATTAAAAGCATTATAATATTTAACAATTTTTCCATATATTCTTTCAACATAAAAAAGGAATTTAAAGTAATAAAGTAATTTTAAACAGTTCATTTGCATAAATAAATGAATTTTAAAAATATCGTCTATCTATTATTAATAATAATTTAATAACAGTTATTTAATTTGTACCGCCTTTTTAAGTTCTGTTAATAGGATGAAGTCACGGGTGAAAGAACACTGTAAAATCGTTGGCAAGAAAAAGTTGACAATCTATTTACAGTAAATCAGTCATTTGATACACAACTGATATTAATAATAATTTCAACAATTCCTAAAACATGATTATTTGTACCAGAGACAGATTCCAAGGTATGAAAGTCATAGGCCTACCCCATAAATCGAGGAAGCACAAAAGAACTAAGTGAAAAGAATTAACTGTCACGATAAGATAGATAGAGTAATGGATGTATGAAGTTTATAAGGTCAACCGAAATAGGTACCTTAGTAGAGAAGATAGAGTGATATATGTTAGAGACAGACTAGAAAAGAGGTATCGGTTTACAGCAAGTAGCGTTTAAGGTTACGCAGAGTACAGCTGAAACCTTGGTTTAAAATTCAGGTTAAAACATCGGCATGCTTTATTGATCGTGTTTAAAGGGTACCATCACGTACACTTTGTGTTTAGAAATGATTTGAAGTCAGATCTATTCAGACCGAATACTTAAACATCACTGAACCAAACACTTCAATTAGATCTAAATGTCACTTAAGTATTAAGATTAAAATTTATATCCTTAACACACTTAGCAGAGTCGTTTTTACGATGATCATCCATTTGCTCTTAAGACTAAAATTACATTACGACACGAATTTAAAAGAAATTCAGTCCTATTTCGAGGGGATACGCATGATATTTAAGCTTAAAGTGTTAACACGAAAGTTTCTACAATTCTCTTAGCAATTCACGGGTCCTGATCTGTGAAATTCGATCCTTCAGGTGTCTACGACCTCCAACGGGTCACAGGGCAAAAGCATAGCACCACTAATCGTCAAAATAGCACCTCCAAATTTCGGCCCAGACGGATAAGGGGAATGAAGCCGATCACGTGACACGAAAATGCTGAAACTACGCTCATTGGGACGCCTACATGAATGACGCTTAAATCAGTCATCTGTCGTAAAAGATACAGCAACACCCCCTGGACTTTGTTATAGAGATATCCATTGATATAAGGTTGTTGACTGTTATATTTAAATGGATACATTTTCGATCATTTCTAATAATTATAAAAGTGAGAATTTACTTACCACCAGATCCCACTCACTTGTACTATTGAAAGAATCACCAGTAGTAGTTTTATATCCATACTCTAGCTCACACGAGCATGATGTGGGTATGTGAAAGCGCCGAGCCGAACTGCAGTCTTGTACTAGCTGGGCGGAGCATCAGTAACACTCTGCTACACCATTCTGCGTTTCTTCTCTTTATAAATTCACTGTAAGCCACATGTTAACGTATATAGTAAACTGTCCCGAATAAGCTAACTTGTAGAAACATTCTACCTACGCCATTTTGTTCATCACATTTTCTTATCTACGAAAAACAAAAGGAAGAATATATCAGTGATTTTCAGATTGTACTGTTGTCGAGTTGTTTTTCGTTTTCTGTTAGGATATATAACGCTATCTATATTTTGACCCGCGTTTAACTAGCCTCAAGCTTTCTTTACGGCATTCTTTAGCAATCTTCGATAGTTGTAATGGAACTAAATGTGTCAATTTTGAAAATTTCAAAGTAAAATGCAGTTTTTAATTTGCATTATGCTAAATCATCAATGTTTAATTTGACCTAATTTTAATTTTTAAAAGGATATAAAATTAAATTTAAAACATTTTAACAATGTAAGAATTGCTGAATTTAATTAACTTAAGGTTAAAACGTAGAATCATTAAAGGCGAGAATGAGTTGTGAGAAGCATCTTTTTTTTTTAACGTTAGAAATATTTCTTATGTGAACCATGAGTTTATATTGTTCAACAGTTAATTAACTAGTCCATGAACTTTGCTAAAAACTTAGAAACGACTTTTTTAATCTTTGCGAAAAAATGATAATAATACAAACATTTGTCTTTTGGAATTTTCATAATTATAGTCAAACATAATAGAAAATAAATCATAAGAAAAAATAAACGTAATAAACGAAGTGATCAAAATTATTTAAAACGATTTACAATGAATAATTTTGGGTAATATACAAAACAATATGTCAGACTAGAAAGTTTGGTATTTTTCGCTTCTGGAGTAGCCATAGGCAATATCATACAAAAGAAGTGAAGATATTTCATCTCGAATTTGGAATAGTAGACATTGCATAATAGTAAAGTTCATCATTTTCTCCAACTAATTAGTTAACCAATGAAAAGAGCAGACAGGAAATAGGTGTGGAATCTAATTACAGATCCTCGTCGTAGACACCTGAAGAAGTGTAAGGCAGACCACCCAGCATGGTCAGGCCGTAGGCTTACCTGTTCCGACGTCTATCATGTACTATCGACAAGACGATTGCGCTGCAACACACTAGCATTTATCGTTCCTGCCTTGGCGTACCAAAGACAGTCATATGTCTTCATTTGTGACCGTCAGCTTAAACACGGCTTGTAATTATACCTGTGCATGTGGGAGGCCTTATCGACGTGGGAAGATTTTTCGCTTTTTTTCTATCCTCTTCTCTGGTTGGGTGACTTAATTCCCAATCTTGCTTTCTCCTCCTTTAATTACGAAAGATTCAATTATTTTATAACAGTCATTTCTGATTTGCTATTTTTTTTAATACTATGCTTGATGTTAAGCTTGAATGATACGCTCGCTTAGTTTAATTATAATAAAGCGAAATATTCTTTTCTTCGACTGATAAGTTGTGTTATCGGTATGTGTATATTCTTGAGGTGTTATTATTAAGCAACTCTTAAGATAGCTTAATATATCTTTAACAGGTTCTATATCTTTAAAATTTCAGAGACAATTACTCGGTATGTAAATAAGTTAGTTTGGTAACACCTCCATTTTGAGGCCCTGTTACGTTATTATGATTGTTTAGTATGCAAGAAACGAACTGGGATTATTAACATGTCTAGACAATCCTGGCACAATTTTTTTTCTTTTCAGTTTTTTCCTCTTTCTTTCTATTTATTTATAAGTAATGTCATATGCGTGAAATCAAAGAATTTTAATTGGTCAGAAGGCTTTTATCATTTGAAGGTACGTAATTATATATATGAGGGTGACTTGAGGATTACGCTGTTTTTTCCTTTATAGATATTATAATGTTGATAGTTGATACATTTTTTAAAATTTAACTAAAGTAGTTTATTTTTTCAATTTATTAATCTTTTAATTAGATTCTTAAAAAAGATTATTAAAGAAGAATTGCAAAAATGTAGGAAGTAAGGATGCTTTTTTAATGACTTTTAAACTGATTTTTATAAGAGCATGCAAATCTAATTGCTTGCTTATAAATTATTAAAGACACAAAATATTATAATACGTTTTTATTCATCGCATTAATAATATAATTATGGACATAATTTAAATATTTTTTTATTCATTTGCACGTTCTTAAAATCATATATAAAAGAAGGATAAAATCCATTTAAATAAGTCACAGAAAAATTTCACAACCAGCTATAATAATTGAGAAATTAAATATTGCAAATCAGATTTTTAGTATTACTTTTTCATATATGTAGAAACGATATTAGTTTTAATACTATCTGTTATAGTAATAATTAAGTCTCCATTTCAACATGTTGAGTCTATTTACATTTGAATCATATATACAATATGGACGTATCTTACAGATTTCGATAAAATATACAATAAAATCTATGATTTCAGTTCTAAAATTCTCTTTTAGAGAGAAGTCTTAATTGTTGCAATGGTATTTTTTTTTCTTTGGTATAAAAAGTCGTCTAAAGTTACCAAATGCAAAATTGTTCCTTATGTACATAATCAATAATCACTTATAAACAAATATGAAGTGTTTTTTTGACTTTGCAGATCTTGCATTTGACTTCACAGCACCAGTGAAAAGTGCAATTGCACCTTTCGAACTCTTCTCTAACGTCAGTTTTGTATCCACGTCCACAACACATTAAATCACAGCCGTCTACTCCTATAGAAGTATCGTTGCACTGTCTGTTCTTGGTGCCTATCACTCCTAATTTTAGATTTGGTACACAGAAATCTGGAGATGTTTCGATGTATACTAAATCTTTAACAGATGGTGTCTTATGATTGGGATTATATGGCTTTAAATGAAAACGGTATTTTCGCTTGTAATTTCCCTGGTTATTTACCAGTACACGAGAAGCACCATCGAATCTATCTTTTAAGTTGTTACCAATATCTCTGAAAGTGGGCAAACGTATCCAACACGTTTTCACTGTACAGCTTCCAGACATACCGTGGCATTTGCACTCTCTTCTCATGTCGGTGGAGACGTGCTGTGGAAGAAAAAAATATTATTAATAAACATATATAAGCCTATGGTGAGTTTTAAAAGATGAATTCCGTAATGCTTACAGTCACTTCAGAAGCTACTTTGTATAATAGGGCTATAAATTCTACAAATTTCTTATGTTTAAACGTGCGATCAATAATACATGAGTAACATCTGACGTATCTGCAGGCGATAACTGATATACGACGTATTTGCAGAAAGTTAAATTACGTTTGAATAAATAAAATAATTTCAAAATGTTTTATTGATTGTCTTTTACTCTTTTTTCACGTTTAATGTACGGAATATTAATTAATTCGTTTTTTTTTTTACTCTAGCAAGATACACCTGTTACGAAAGAACTTAAAATCAAACTAAACTAGAAAATTAAGTTTCGTGTTGAAAAAGTGAACATTATCTCGGAGTTGTGTCGTCTGTTTTTATCCTGTACAGTTTGACACGTTGTGGCCTGAGGCACTTACTATCTATTACTGTCCAATGCTCGGTGGCCTGTTTCCTGATGGAAGAGCTGATAATGTACTCTGTAGATTTAATTTGTAAGCCGACCAACTGATGTAGACTACATCACTGACACTCTGATAGCTCTATTTTCTAGTATTAACAACTTACTAACTGTAACCTTAATGTTGGCTTTGCGGTTTGTCGAGCGTGCTGTTTTATTTTAACTAGAGTATTTTTTCTTTTTAAAAACTTTTTTCTATATATTTTTTAAGTATACATAATAATCTAACACGCTCTTTTAGAAAAGAAAATACTTGACCGAATTTGGACTCTTTCTAATTATGATTGTTTTCTGATGTTGAGTTATTGGGTGTTCCCCTCAGAAAGGGACGATGAAGACTTTTAAAAAAACATACTCAAACAGATCACCTAGCCGAATTGATATCCCGCAGAGGAGCTGTCATCCACATTTTCTAGATGAAGCAGCTTATTTCTTATATACTTACTACTCTTCCAGCTTCGTTATTGTGAAGGTTCATGATAAATCGTGGGTCACGACCCCGCTCGGCAGCGTCCACAAACATTCGAGCAAAGTTGTAGCCGAACTCCATGTTGTCACTGCATCCACCCCAGTCCCAGTCAGTACCGCTTGGACCTCTGTTTCTATAGTCGCATGTACAAGTCTCGATTATGCCTTCACTGCATGCTCTAGCTACCGAATGTGCTACCCCCGCACTGGTAAGGGCGTAGACGAATGCCGTTTCACGACAGCCTAATTAAAAGAAAGGAAAAAAAATACGTTAGTTAAAGACAGCACATACTACTATAGTATTATTGAATCTCCAGATTAGTCCGAATGAAGACCACTAGAGGGAGAAGTGTTGCAGTCGGGGGTGAGCAATTCCCGGCTGCTTCGCCCTTGAACCACACAAGATGACAAATGTGCCATGACCTAAGCCTTACATTATTAACGGAGACGAAGGTTTTAACACGACGAGTCCGGCATTCTGTAACAATCGTGACCCATACCTCGGTATGCGGACTTTCTGCGCATGTCTGCCGAACACCACGGGGGTAAGATGGATACCGTCAACGAATGCGGTAACATCAAACCAGAAGAAGCTCTGTTTCGATAAAGTGTGATAAATACGACCACATCAATACTCTAACTGTTATTTATATCTTTACGTCTTCATCTGTTATTATTTAGAAACGAATTTAACCTCTTGAGAGGGACGACAACCTCACTCGGTGTTTGAGGAACTATAACTAGATTTACAGTTAAAAATATACTCTAATTATGTTAATCACAGAATGCTGCTTTTACCCAAACATCATTATTTTTAAAAGCATTTTTAATTGAATATAATTTTACAAGACTCGACAGGGAACATTCATTAAACTAGTGAGTTTCTAGCTATCACTTTGAATTAAAATAAAAATCACTTTATGGATTTTAAAATGCGTACATCCAATTAAAAATTATTATTATTAGGCTGGGACTACCTGTGCAACCGCATGAGTCACAATTGAATCCACCAATCATCTTCTGATAATATAATTAGCATTGTACGTATATCATTTGAGGTGGGTGCAGTCTCCCACCGACAATAATTTACGAGATGGCTGCCTCTTTCTTCTAGACGTTCACGTGATCAAAGGGTATCGTGTAACCCACCATTGCTTTTCATTACCATAATTCGTGCCATTAACAGATCTTCAAGCATTCATTTATGATGTTATTTGTTGAACACCCACATAGCATCATATTTTGTACTTGTCTTCACCACTCGGCAGCTGAAGCCACATATAGAGTAATCAATGCGATACCTGGGTAGCACACTGATTTTCTCATGGTATGCTAATAACATTCTTTTCATTGGTTTGTCATACTCAGTGTGAGGTGAATAATTTAACTTTATACGTTAAATAACTCCTGCTTTATTAAGCATTAATTGGAAAAAATTTTTTACGATTTTTCGTCTTCGTCCAAGCTTGGACCTAGACGAAAAGATTTTCTTCTTAAATTAATAACAACGTATATTGAATTATACCAAATTTTGAATCATTTTCAAGTCGTAAAATCGAATCATTTATCTGAAAACTCGATAAACCTGTATGAAATTCATTTTAAATTAAATAAAACCTTATTACTTATTATATTAACCTATAAAATTTCAAATCGATTGATTAATTCATTAATAAATTATCTTTATTTGTTTATCAGTATGTTATCTGCTAACTTTAAAAATAAATTATTTACTATTTAAGTAATAAGAAACTACTAAAAGATATTAAAATAAATAAGAAATTTTAACGAATTTAATAAAAACACCAAATTAATTCACACCGATTAGACAATAAATAATATCGTGGAGCTTTTGAATTTTAGTAATAATTTTAAGAATTCAGGAAAATAAAAAGAGAATACGAGCAATTAAAATCAAATAAACGATCATATAAGCTAATTTGAAAGATTAACATCATGATATTATTTATATTATGTATTAAATTATATAAAACAGACTAAAATAAATATATGAGCTGAAACGTTTCGAAACGTGGAAATTCGTGTAATTTATTATTATATCTTAAATACTTCAATGTTTAAGTCTACATACAATATATATATTAAGAAATCGGATGTAATATTAATAGAATTTAGAATATTTTACTCTGTTAACAATTGATTTCGTAAATGTATTATTCAACTATATGTTATATTATATATATAAAATAATGGTATAAATTATAAAAAATAAACTGAGATCACTTTATATTATATAGGCCTACAGTAATAATAAATTTTATATTAACAAGATGATAAAGGTTAAGGAAAAAAGCATAAATTATTATTATTATTCAATCAAATATTTAGGTTTAAGTTTTAATTAACGTTTTATTTTTTAGACAATTTATAAATGATTAAATAAGTTAAAACTTTTACTTTTAATTTAAAATTGATTTAAGATCTAGAACGAAGCGGTGTGAATATTTTCAGAGGTAATCTCGAAATTCATGACAATAAATTATATATTATACTAGTTTTTAGAGTATTTACCTCAGGATTTTTTAAATTGATTATTGGAATATTCCTAGTTTTTTTTTTGTGTAGTAGTTGAGTTAATTTATTATAATGTTATAGGATGCACAGATTCGATTTTCAATCATGATGCGACCACCTGTTCGACAGCACACACGCCTCTTTAACTGCATATAACTTGCAGTTAATAAAAAATAAATAGAAAAAAACTTTAGATTATCTTTATGTAAATTTATTTTTATAGATAGAAGAGCATAGGCTAACGTTATAAAAGTTTTATCAGTCCGACAAAAACTATAACATGCTTAGCCTAGGTTCAAATCCGTAGCATACATGAACTATTAGTTTATCATACAATGGACTATAAAGTTTTATTACTGCAAAGTTTGTAATGTTACATTATGTAAAATTAAATAGTTAAGTTAAAATAGGCCTATAGGCATTACGTTTAAGAATGCCAATGTAATTAAAAAATTGTTTTTTTGAGACGAGAATCGCGTACACGATTTCAGATAAGTTGTACGAAGACTCGCCTTTTTTATAGGCCTTAGTGAACATTAATAGGGCCTGTACGGGAAGAATTTAATATATTAAACAGAGATTATTACGTATTTATAGGGTATCTGTCAAACTGATTTTTCACTTGATAGTTTGCCATCGTAAGACTTCTACGAAAATAATATAATTAAAGAAATGTACGGCATTCTTCTGCCATTCTTAGATCTTTATTAAATTCGCAGATTTGTAAAATCTTATTTAGTTTTCATGCTACGATTATTAAAATTAAGCTTAAACATTGGATAATTAAGACTTAAATCTTGCAAATCTGCTAATAGCTTTTCTATATTAATAAACATTTGCTTCATTTCGGAAATGTGTTTGAAGGTAAGTTATTCAGTTATATCATTTTTAACTTAAAATAGTACAATATATTAAATTTATGTCGCTCGTAAAATGGATAAATGGGAGCAAAATTAATTTCTCTCACTCGTAATCTTAAAAATTCATTAAAATATGAAAATTACATCGTTATTTTTTGCATTAATTTCTCTACTAATTTCTATTTTATTTTTTAAATTTAGTTAAATTTATGAATAATTTCTTTATTAATGGACACAAATATTAAAACAATTAATTTTACTTTATAGAAATTAATAATAGTGACATATATAAACAAGGCCGTCGAGAGGAGGAAGCTGAGGATTTTTCCTCGGACCCGAAGAGAACTTAGGGATCCGCAGTGGTTCCTACCCCTATAAATTAATGTAATTTTTAGTAAAATAAAATAAAATCTTTAAGGTTGTTTTTTTAATAAAATAAACACATTTTACGTATTTCATTTGCTCAAAAAAGAAATAAAGAAAAGGCTAAAGAGCTCACTAAGAGGAAAAAGGGAGCTCTCTCTACCGCCTGGCACTATACAAGATCTCAACGGCCCTGTAAAAAACAAATTCTCAAAAGTTTTAAAAATATCAATTAATAATCTTTCGATAAATTAAAACCATTTCTATTTAACAAAAAAGAATATGGTTCAAATTACTGTATTTATCAATTCATTATTGTTGAACATGTTGTATCGAAGTTTTAGATATATAAATCATTAAATATTGAATATTTTTTATAATTATATTATTGTTACTAAATAGAATAAATAAGCCATTAGTAATTCTTGTGGATTAGAAAGTTGTTACACTGTAACAACTTGCCCAGAACAAAATACCAACCTGTCCTACAATAGTTTTTCTAATTCTAAAATTAAATCTAGCTTCACGTCTTTGTTATTTTTATTTTTTTTATTAATATTCTTATCCTTTAAATATATCTGTTCTACATATCAGCAGTTTTAATACCACTATAATCATATACTTTTTTAGCTCAGTGAAGATCCACAAATACGACAAACTTGAAAATTATTTTTTTCTATGTTAATGCGGATGCCAATATTTGGAATTTTGCATACATTTTTTTAATATAATTGCCAATTTTTGTTGATTTTTAATAGCCGAATATTACAGATTATCTCTGTAACAATCAACTTCCTTTCTCCTAAACAGTAGATTTTTGTAGCAGTATTTTAAAGGGACGTTTCATGTTTGATCACAGCATCCATTTTAAGGATAGTTCGGAAATTGCTGCAAACGAACGATTCCAAAATAAAATACAGTGCTTGTATATCATTTTTAAATGGCATAACAGATTCCATAACCTGTTAAAAAATAGGATCTATTTAGAAAAGAATAGTTAATTTGATTTTTATCATTGTATTGTCACAATCTATTAGATGCAGAGCATGATGATAAAGATGACACCAACAAGATTTCCTCTTCAGATATAGGACTAGTGGAGAGTTTAGGAACCGGCGTTAAACCAGGATCAGTCAAGGCCAGTTAGTTCTCGATTGAAACTAATCGGACTAAGTGACAGTGGAGAGATCTCCTGTCAGTGATTGTCTGTTGATAGACCTTTAGTACGTTGACACCGGAGATAGTTAGCCTTGGCAAAGTGTTTGTTATTACATGAGTGACCAGTGACAGTCTTCGCCCCGAGCACTAAAGTGGATATGTCACTGCATCCAGACACTTTATTGTCTACATCTCAGGTGTTCTACCGCAGGATATACGCTTAGTCCGTGATGCTATTTTCCGATATCATTCTGTCACAGACAAGCTTTTGGCTATTTCATCCCTTTAATCTTCATCAAGGTCTCGTAGGGATAATTGGTTAGGAGATGGATCCTCTCACTCTTTTTTAAATTTCTAATAATGAAAATTCGTTTGTCGCGGGTCTTCGTATCCGCCTAAATCCTGGGTGCTTAAAAAAAACAGAAAAAATAATCAAGCGTGGTCTATATTTTATCTGCGAAACCGAAGATAACGTCCAAGCATCTTTGTATAGTTTATCATTAAAACCAATCTGAAATATCTATAGGTGTTATTAAAACAAGTAGAGCAACCGAGAAGTGTAACACCCCAAAAAAGTAACGGATTCTCCGATGTTAGGTGGTAAATAAAAAAAAAGAAATTCCATTAGGGTAGACCTACTATTAAGACAGTTATTACTCACCTCTCTGGACTATTTTCCCAAAGACTGATTTTCCCAACATGTGGTCTGTTGTGGGACAATTCCATCTGCGATCACGAAATTGCTGTTTGCATTCGGCTATAGCCAGTTTCATACCTTTGGCTATTGCTAGTAGTGAACCGGGATTGGTGTGTAGTAATCGTCTCTGTTTTCTCCTCAGGGGTACGTTGATTGTAGGATAATCATTGGTTCGGATAGAGTTGGAATAATGGTTACCCACTACCAAGTTGGTAGGCTGTCCTGCGTGCACAATGTTCCTACATAAAATATACAGCTATTATTTTCAACAGATAAAATCACTAATATTACACTGGCTACCGGTAGTCTGGATTGTGTCAAAAACAGAAATTATCTCGACACCTTTCAATAATATTTCATTATTAATTTACAAAAGTAATTTAATTTATCTTGTCTGCTTCAGATTTCTTAAAAATTGATTAAATGATTAAATATTTTTTTTTTTTGTTTTTAAAGATTTTAAATATATTTAAGATTTATTAAAAATAATAAAAATTATACACGAGAATTTCTTTTATCTTTAATAATAAATATTTAAAAATCTCACAATTAATAATTACTATTTTAAAAATAAAATTAAAATTTCATGGATGATATTTATCAGTTTAAATAATGTAGATAACAGGCCTAAACAATATTCTTATTCAATTGAATTTGGTAGTGGCAATCGGTAAATAACGCCTATTTAGATTAAGATTTAAAGCAATTACGTGCAAATGATATAAACAATAGTATTTGAACTTTCGTAAATTTTTTAAACTTTTGATTAAAGTTAAAGTATATAATAAGACAATAAAACAGTAATAAACATAATAGGGTAAAAGTAGTAGTAATAATAGGGGTTTTATTGCCATAACGCCCACACCATCCTCCGAGCAAAATCAGGGAATTTTTCTAATTATATATACAAAAGTTTCTCATTTAAGTACTGACTAATATTTATTAATTAAGGCCTATTTATTTCGTTGATAGCTACCGTCAGCGGTAAATTTATTACGAACAAGATATCTGGAGTAAATTTTACCAGAAAATCTACTCACTTATAAGCATGTGTTGAATACTAAACAATAGAAAACAATTAGGTCGAGCAAAACTTTATTATAGTTCCATAAATATGAGTTTTATAGTCGTTATTCCATCTAGTTGTTTCTCAAGGTGACTGCCACATGCTAACACCAAATCTTTGTCTATACTTTTTATCAATTTTCCTGTTATATCTAGCTTTAAAAAGTACTACACCGTGCAGATTTATAGAAAATCCTTTCGGAAAAAATGTTCATAGCTTTTACACAATTTTCTTTTGCGCTAATTATTATTTTTTTACTTATTAATCGAGTACGATTACGAAGAAAAGGTAGATTTAAGCGTATATTACAACTGTCATTCATTAACACACGTTCAAAATTCCTGAAATGAACATAATTAAATATATCCTATGTTGATCACGGATCGGTTAGTATATATTTATCTAATTGAAAATCTCTGATAATAAGCAAATAGATCAATCAAACATAAAAAAATTCCAAAAGAAAATCAATTCTGATTGCACTTATAAATAAATAAATTGATTATTTTATATAATTTTAAAGGATAAAATCATAATAATGCAGTATATAATTATTAATATCTTTCAGAGTATTTGAGTTGATTAACAGGTTGTTACTTAATGAAAAAAATTATCGGAAAATGAATCAATAGTAAAAATGTTTTTTAATGAATTAAACGTATAATAATATAAAGATAAATTTATAAAACAAATTTCATCAGTTTGATTTATATATATAGTGAAAGAGACAGATGTAGTTTGGTAAATGAATTTTGATTGATAAAATTCCAATGAATATCGGCATTGTGGAGTTTTTAAAGATCGAATCATTGATTAATATCTGGTTATTTCTAATCATTTTTTCGACATTCGCATAATATAAGTTAATAAAATGACCTGTTCCAATTTTATTCATTCGTGAATTATGCGAAAGAGAGAAAAACATAGAAAGCATTACGAAACGATATATATCACTACAATTTAATATTTAGAACAGTTATATTTATCCTTTTTTTATTATTTTTTAAAATAAAACATTTGATACCGTCTATTTTCTCTCATTGTATGTTCGAACTAATGCTACGTGTCCAGATTATAAACGATGGCATTATCCTTCTTCCATGGGCATAGTTATGTAGAAAATTATCAGGTCTACAGGACAATACGTTTTTTCCTGGTTAGGTATTTGTAAGTAGACGAAAATATGCCTGTTATATATTTAATTCATTAGGCGAGGTTATGTCAAGATATTATTTTCAACCACTCCAGTTACAATAAATGGAAGTAAATCGATACTCGGGAAGTACGTTTATAAATGAGTATTGGCAATGGAGTGTGATTGTTATAAAGAACATGAGTGCACTTATATCTCCTTAATAATCTGCTGCTATAGTCTGTATACTGGTGGTTCCGTTTCTGTGCATTACTTAAACCCAGCAGCTGATAAAACTCGTAGCAGTTTAGATGCGTTAAATGTTTTCCTGCTGTAAAAGTTGCTAGATAGGGAAGTCGGCCAAAACTGTCCAGGCCACCGTTTTCGATAACATAATGCCGTTTTAGAAGTTATGGCATCTCCAATGGACAAAACAGGCCCGTTTCGCTATAAAAAAATCAGCGATTGGCAACGAGCTGTTAACTGCAGTTTAGGGAAGCGGCGCCGTTCAGGAAGCAATATCGGTGGGATACGTAAATAATAATAAAAAATACTTACCACCACTTGGAACCTCTCCCTCTACCTTTTGATCTCCTCTGTAGGGATGATTCTGTCGCGAGAATGATGATGAAGAGCACGGCTACACACCGCCTCATTGCTAGAGTCTACGACCACGTGTGCCGGCCTATACATACCTCCGTCACGTGACACAACCGTCTCCATGGCAGCACGTGCACACTCCGCCCCTTCTCCTAGTGACGTCACATAGTGCCAAGTAAAGTACGTGTAGCGGGAAGTCAAATTAAATCTCCAAAATGACACCGGATGAAGAAGTTAGGTGGCACGTCACTAGCAAATGGACACCCAGGAACTGATGAAAATTATAGGATTGTTGAGCTATTCCCTCCTACCTGGGCGGTCTAGCCGTGGGAATTTTTCTCACTTTCGATCTTTTTTTTAGTGCTCACCAGTGGGTGGATATGAGTTCCCCGAAAAGTAAGTAGGGGTTTATAATAAGCAACTACTCCCATAAATCTCCGCTTGTCACTCACCTGTTGAATGTTACCTATCGTGGCGCAGGTAAGCATATGGGATGAGCAGTTTTTCATCTTATTCTTATGAGAATAATCAACATTAATTGAGGGTTGCAGAAGGTACAAGCCCGACTCCTCTCGATCGGGAAAGACACGTCATTATGAGCTATGATGTATCATTACGCTACCATTAAAGTACCATTAACAGGGGAGGCGACATCCACTCAGATGGATATAAATGAAGTTGAAAAGTGAGGATATACACGCCTACTTTTTTCTATATATCGCGTGCGATTTGTCTTATCTGATTTTAGACTCGAAAATTAATTCGCTCGAGCATTTAATAAAAGCAATCTACCGTTCGACTTGTAAACGTCCTTCATAACATATTAATACGAAGGGAAAAAACAGATAATTGTTTATCATTCCACCTACGATCACGGAAGTCAGTGAGAAAGCGGTTAATCGGATCACGATCCAATAATTTAAACAATGAATAACGTTTGCATTTTATGCAATTTTAAACGATTTTTTTCACACTTCGGGCAGGTTTTTAAAACATCAACACTGGACAAAACACTTTGATTAATTGCTAAATCTTTTTATTGTCCAGAGAATATCAATTCTAACCTAATTAATTTGTCTACATGTTTACTGGCGGTGTATAGCGCACGATTTCCAAACAGAAACAATTCATTTCTTTTATTTTTTTCCTGTTTACGTTAGAGTTATTAAAATTACAGTTTAAAAATACTTTTTTTCTAAGCCGAAAACACGCGTAAAACAAGAGGACAAGTAAATAAATTAAAGAGTTCGAGAAAGAGTTCGTGTTACACGTTATGTTTAAACAGAGAGGGAGAGTTTGATCGTATGGTGTTGACTATTTTTGGGTTAATTGCCAAAAAGAAAAGATCATTACTACGCAACTTTTTGTTAATGGGATAGAACCAAAAATGATCACACGCACAGTTGGTCAAGGTCGAACACATTCGTCAATGATCGGATTGTCTGGACGATGTCGCTCGATCTGTTTGACTGTCATCCTTGTTCCTTCAGACAAGGAAGCGCTTGTTGAAAACTATTGATTAAGTGCTTTCTTACTACATTGTTCCTCGTCCGTTTAAATAAATGTTTGATGGTTTTATTGTCCGGAAGAGTTCATTATAAACTAGTTTTAATTACCGTTTATTATGGGAGTATTGAAACACTGTTTATGAGAATTCTAAAACAAAATGGAATAAGTTCTATAACTGTTTATTAAGTTAAAATAATATATAAAATACTATTGATTCTTACAATTAAAGAAAATAAGAAGTTCACCCCCAAATATTAAAACAATTAATTTTACTTTATAGAAATTTGACTTTCAAATGTATATTTGCTTTCTTTTCGAACTTGACCCGTCTCGTAATCATACCCTTAAAGTATAGATTAACGTAACTATTAGATTATATATACTTAAATGCAATTACATTAAGCAACATTTTCTTACGTCCTCTATATTGAATATGCTATACGATCGAAAAATCTTACCTCGGGTTCATCCACATATGCAACATGAATTACAAAACTCCACTAATGACATTGTCCATTGGGCGGATCTATGGTATAGGCCACCCAAGTTTAATCGTGTTCTGTGCGAACTTGACCCTACTGTATGCCCCGAGGGGTTTTTGTTAAACACGTGACGCGGTCAGTCCGACACATTGTCCTTGGTCACTCACCTAAACTCGCACATTCAAAACACACACACACACACACACACACACACACACTGCCTCAGTGTGGTTAATAATGGACACAGTTAATTACGAGATTAATGAAATTTTTTTTTGCACACGTAGAATTTTAAGATAGTTTATTTTTTGTATGATAATATTCCATAAAAAATACTGGAACGAAGACATCTGTGTGTACTTAACAGGCTTACGTATCAATCAATTAATTTACGAATTTAAGAATAAAATTCTGGATAATTGATAAGATTTATTTTTATTTATTTGATAAATAATTTATTAATTTGATGTATCTTATGTTTACTCCGTTTATGTATTCCGAATACGTGATGTGAGATTGGATACATAAATTGTCTCAACCCCTCAGTAACGTGCTATCCTGCATGACCCGTGAACTATCCACTATTGCCACAAATGTGGCGTCGACTGCAGAGAATTTAAGTTAATATACAACTGCAATAAATATATAAAATTTTTAAGATTCTAGAGTTTAATTGTTTAAAAGATGATAAATATTTATTAAAATTCCTATAATAAATGTCAAAAACTATAATTAACAATACTGGAAGTTTATTCGTTAATAGAAACAATTAGAAAGATAATGTACCTTTGAAATTTACTGAGAATAATATGATTCATCTGTTAATTATGAAAATCTGATCTTCAAGAGTCTGTTCTGCTCATTGTCCTTAGGGAATAATAAGACAATTACGAAGAAAATATATAGTCTACTCGTAGATATCCGTTTACCGAAAAGCTTAAGTCTACTGATTGTAAGGATCGTATGTTCAATATTAATTTCAACAAGTAACTTATGGCTAACTAGTTTATTTTCGAAAGTCAATGTTATGAATGACCTTTGATCTAAGTTATCTTAATTGTTATCTGAAACCGTTTAAATATATACTGTGTAGGATTGTATGTCTAAACTGTTTATAAAGTACACACGCTAATTTTTATACGAGTTTTTATAGCCGATTTCCTCTGTATTTTTTAGCTTATTAATTTAATATTCGTGCTTATTTCGAATAAGTTTGATGACTTATTTACCGTATTATGGCGTTTTACAATATAAAATTAATAAAAAGAGCATTATGTATGGCCTATATAAGTCTATATATATTATTTTTAATTTGTGTAGTTAATTGATTTAAAGGTTTTCAATGTGTTTAATGAATTGATAACGAAAGATTTTCGTTATCAATTTCCTCATACGAGTATATAGTAACTGAAAATTAATACAGTTAAATACGCATTTTATTAACAAAATGATTTTAATATAAATCGCCCATTCTCGGGCCTATTAAAGTCATAGGTATAATCCTAGAATGGGCTACACCTATGATTTTAAAGGTACGAAAATTGAGAATTCTTACGATCAAAATTGTAATTGAAAAACAACCGATTTGATTTTAATCTATTGTTTTATTGTAATATAACTTTAAACTTCCAAACAATCTATTATTATCTACATTGTATTCGCAGAAAACAATTAAATATTCACTCATAAAAAATTCTAAGAATTATCTAATTTTATTTTGAAATCTCGGGGAAAAAACGATCTCAATTAGGCGTTTTCTCGCCAACACCTCGAATTTCACTGTCAACAACAGGCCCCAGGGGATGCCACACACGGTGACTTGACGAGAACGATAGGAGGCCTAATGATACTCCGGTTGTAACCATTTACTTATTTGCATGCACGAATTAATAATAGATTAAATGATAACAGAATATAAGCGGATAATAGATATATTTTATGCGTAGATTTCTATTGCAACGGGTTGGTCGGGACTGGCAATTATTTACGTATTTCCATGGCCGATTTCACGAAAATGCTAAAAGAATTTCGGTGTAAATAATTAGTATTTAAGCAGATACGTGTTCTTAAATACAACTCTGCGTTTCACTTGCGAGTATAAAGCATGTTCTTGCTCTGTTTTTATACACTTTGTAGTCTGACAGCACATTAATTTTATAATAGAAGAGATTGAATTAAAAGATAATAGACTAGATTACATTATGGATGTGTAGAGAACGACACTCAAAAATACAGTTTCGAAAGAGAAAAATGCCGGCATACAAATTTCGGTCGGGGTCACGTTATTAATAACTCGAATTTATTTTAAAATTCTTGACTTAAATTTGGATTAGGTAAGCGAAGGGAGGGAGGGAAAAAAAATAATCCGAAATCCATTGTGTGTTTAAGGACAAGTTTTATGACGAATTGAGACACGTTGACATGTAGCCTAAGCTCGGTTGTTTTAAGCTTAGCGTGGGAACCAAAGTAGTATCGTGACGTTATCAGGTCTACTGTAGACAATACCAGAGTAACGTTGCTAGAAAATGCGACATGGCTTCCAGTCATTCGACGTCAGATTGCTATCTTCGTATTCAACTAACTCGGTGTCAAA
The DNA here is from genome assembly GCF_000671375.1 of Centruroides sculpturatus. NCBI lineage: Eukaryota > Metazoa > Arthropoda > Arachnida > Scorpiones > Buthidae > Centruroides > Centruroides sculpturatus. The sequence continues at coordinate 771,658 of NW_019384480.1, forward strand.
GGTTCGCGTACGATTGTGAAGCTGACGACGGGGAATGCATTGATACCGACGATTATACTCTACCAGATTCCTATCCCTCCATTTTTTTCCAGCTTTTCCTCCTCCTTTCTACCCGCACGGGATCGTTATTGGATTTTTTGCCGATGCAGTTGATACACTAGGAATGTTTTCCATATCGATATTACGAAACTGCTTTTTCCTTATAAGATACTTCGTTTAATAATGCACGGCGTATTCTGTTTTGCTGTATTAGGTAAGCTTCTTCTTCCCATTTTTTTTCTTCTTTTCTTAGTTTAATAGATTATAGACGTAAATATCCTGTCGTATATCAGTTTGGGTTAAAAATATCCCAGCTATTCAACTATACGTTCTTGGCTGCTTTTGATTCTTCCTTATTAATATGTTTGATTGGTATCTTTGATGTACTGCTGGAATCTATTGAAGACACTTACGCGATAAATACCTAACTGAATGAAGATTAATAAAGTAGAAATTGTTCTGTAAGGGCAAACTTTTAAAATATTTCTTAACAAAATATATTTATTAAACTTTATAATAGAATGATTACAATAATAAAATACAATAAAATATGTACTAAATTTAATTTTAAAAAATTTAAAAAATATTTTTTATATAGCAGTTAGTGCCATCTGACGACTAATTCGAGAATTATTACGAAATAAATTCACTAATATATCTTTTAATGCAAATGTTTTCTTATATCGGGATTATCAACTTTAAATAAATATAAAAATATTTAAAAAACAATTTTTATTGTTAATTGATTTATCGACTCTTCAAACCCGATAAAGATCTCAATTTTCATTGGTTACGTTGCATGAACTCTTTTAATGTTAAACGATTACTTTAAGCTGTTATTTCCTTGTTTTCTTAATCAATTTTCATAAATAAGCCGCCTGAACGGCGAGGAATCTTCCAAAAAATATTCAAACTCGGACGGGATGTTTAAATTTTTTTTTTTTCACACGCCGAGTCAAGTTTTTATTTAAAAAATTCTCATTTTAATCACTAAAATAATTTTATTTATTATAATAACCGAGAAAAATATTTTAATAATCCGCAGACGAACGTCATACTTGGATAATGATGAGACATAAATTAACGATTGCGAAAAACTAATTAAAAGGACGTACTTCAAACAATATTTTACAAATAATATTCTCGCATAATTTTCATCGACTTATATAAATTTTTATTACGAATATATAAACGAATACATTAAATAAATTAAATAAAATCATATTAACATAGACATTTTTTAAAAATAAATTAAACTTTATATATATATTTTTATTTTTATTTTTTTAATTTGTATAAATATATAATTTATGACTCTAACAGGCCATTTACGTCAAACGAGTATAACTAGAAGTTTTCCTATTTTTTTCACGAAATCAAATTAAAATATAATAACGTTACGTACAGGAAGTGCGTCATTGCCATCTGGTGATTAGAAACGACATTAAAACTAAGACGATGGCCTCGTACATGTGATTTATTTTGTAAAGTTAATATTTATTTGAGTCGTTTTAATATTTAATTAAACAGTGTTATAAAATGCATTATCAGTTGACGTTAATAATTTTGCTTGATGTATTACGTCTGCGACTTATAATTCCTGGTAAGATTTATAAAGCGTGTTTCTACCGTTCAATATATAAGACCTTGTTCATTATTAGGAATATTATATGCGTGTTTAATATTTGACTTTGATGTTTTATTTGATTTTTATGTATTCTAATTATAATGACAATTTTATAAACACAGAATGTAATTTTATATGCAATTTTACATCTTGAGTAACTTAATTTTAAAGCAGATAATTATGGTAAATTTTTGTATTGTTGATACACTAAATAGTTTTGTCAAGGCCGTGTTAATCTAAACTTTCATAAACTCTAGGCAAGAATCTCTTCACCAATCATTATCATTAATATTATTATAATGAAAACAAACACAAATTCTTTAAAATTTAACAAAAACTCTGCTTTATTGGAAGTGTACTTAAGTAAAAGTTTAAGTAGTTTCGGGCATTGTTGGGAGATTGTATACAATCTCCCGACAACGCCTGAAACTACTTAAACTTTTCTTCTACTCTCCCGATGTTGGGCTTTGTTGTCCCGAAGTACTTGAGAAACTATTATTTGAATGAGCTCCAATAAAGTAGAACTTTTTTCCTATATCATTGTTACCTCACTAGGATTGTAGGTAATTCCTACACGAGTAAAATCAAAAGAAACTATGATTGCAAAGATTTTCTTGATGTGGTTCTACCAAAACTTGCTTCCTACATAACTGAAAAAATGTATGGAAATTTAATATTAGAATGTTATTTCAATTTTCCTAACAGTTTTTAAAATTGACATTTTCCTCTTTATAAGAAAAAAAAACAAATGCTTATATGATGAAGTGTAGTGCTAATGTGAGATTATTTATTGATGTATATTAGTAAGAGTTGATGCTATTAATACACCTTTCAAAATTAATGTATTTATGGTTAAAGTCCAGATGCGTGTACCGTCATGGTGGCTCATCTGTGATTCCAGCAAACAAAAGAAAGGAAACAGTGGGGACACACGGTCTAACCTAATCTAACCTATTCTAATAAATTACCATAATTATTACCAACCAAATTATTAGAATAGGTTAGGTTAGGTTAGAACGTGCGTCCCCATATTTGCTGGAATTGGAGATGAGCCGCCATGACGGTATACGTATTTGGACTTTAACCGTATTTATGAAACCTAATATTTAGTACAGTGGGTGATTGGTTAACAAACCTAATCCATTCCAAGACTTTGTTTACTACCTGAACTGTTCGTTAACTGATTATCAATTTACCATAGATTTCTATGGGAATTTGATTAATTCGTTCTGGAGACCCCAAAAAATAAAAAAATATATACTTTCTTACTATGTTTATATGTAATAATAAAAATACATGTATACAGTCTTGCATTTTTATTAGTCATCTTTTTTCTGTTTGTGGGGGGTTAAAGAATCTGTCCAATGTCAATTGCTTTTCTCTCTTCTTCAGGATTTTTTGGAATTAATCAATAGCATTGTCATTGTAGAAATCCCCAAGCCTATTAACCTCTTTCTGGTTTGGATGTCATTTGGATGACTGTTGTTCTGACAGCCTCTCACTTCTTCAAAAGATCTTTAATAGCAGATGTTGGCATTGGTACTCGTGTCTTCCTCTTTTTTCAGAAGAAAACACATCCTGAATTATTGGAGTTCCTCTGTAGTCAAATCAGTTTCTGGTTCCATTATGAGCTATTCAATGCTCTTTATTTCTCAGATGTGATTTTCATTACTCCTTTAGCTGCTTGAGTCTTCTTGATATATCTTTCTTAGCTAAGATTGTGCCTACTGTAGACCTGTTCAAGTCATACTGCCTAGCAACATCAGACATCTGCCCACTCTCTACCTTGGCTATTATTTCATGCTTGGTTTCTAAGGTGAGTACATTTCTTGAAATTCCACTCTTTTTAGGCTCCATAATAATATCACTTTCTTTTTTAAATAAAAAGTCCAGAAATGTACGTACAAAAATTCAGAGAACAGAAATCAACTAGTGCACAAAAAAAATTATATTAAATGCGAGGCCCGGATGAAATTCAAAATTTGGTATTAAATACTAACGAATATCCAATGGGACAGTTAAACTCCCGCCTTTCATAAATGGAAACTGATGCAAAATTTAACAAATACCTGCCTGACAGTCTCACAAAGACTATAAAAAATTATTTGTCAGAAAGGTAAACAAAACGCTGAAATTACAAGGGAGAGTTTCAAAATTCAGAGGAATACTATTTGATTGGTATTGGATTGAGTGTCGTTGTCAACATCTTCAGAGCTTCGAAAGATTTTGAATTGTCACCTAGAGACAAGGGAAGACCAATCAGTATTCACTATTATACTTTCCACAGCTAGCAGCCATTCGAATGTCATGTTAAACGTTCATTTATTCTTTACATTAGTCTTTTATATTCATTTTATATTAATTTCTTATTGTTTTCAGTATTAAACACTCTATTTATTCTCTATAAAATGTGTTTTTGGTATGCATTTTGGAGTGTCTAGAACGAATTAATTGGATTTACATTGATTCATATGGAAATAATTGCCTTGATTTTCATCAGTTTCGGATTTCACCAATTGTTTTTGGACGGATTATCACTGTATAAGAAAAAGTTTGTAGAAGGATATCTTATAAAAAGTTATTCCTGGATCCATGTTTTTTTTTTTTTTTTTAATGAGGATAGTCCTACAAATCTTAGAGTACCAATAGTGCTGATATAGAGAAAATATCTACTTAATTTTTCCTAGTAATATATTTTTGTTTCATATGCTATTTATCTTTAATAACAATAGTTACCATATTGTTGATATATAATCATCATTCTTAGTATCCAAAAATTGACTGTCGTCATTTTTGTTCTACTTGGATATAAAGTTTATAACTCTGCTAATGATTTTAATGAAGTAGAAAAAGAAGTAGAACTTATATTGTACTAGAAAGTGATACTTAAGAATATAATACTATAAATTAATTTTTGAAATAAAATTGAATTTGTTTAAATTATAAATTTTGCAGAAAAAGGAAAATTCAAATTAAAAAAACTTTATATTTTTAAATAATTTACATTATTAACAAAAATAGTTTTTTTTTTAATTTGAATTTTCAAGTCATAACATGTCTGTTTTATACATATTATTTTCAAATTTTTATAGACTAGGCAGCAAAAAGAGTAAAAAAGGAGCCAAATTTGGTGCAAAGTAGACAAACCTGGCATTACTATGTACTCCCCAATATGCAAACTAGCATGTGTTTGCATGGGATTGCATCCATTTAAAGGGGCAGGTGTCTTTAAACTTTAACCTCTATTTTCTGAGTACAGTAGAATGGTCTATTAAAACTAGATGTCAGAATTGCTACATGTGTGATGCCTACAGTTGGAGATCAAGCTCATCTTTGTTTAACAAGAGAAGAAAATCTATTCTACTGAAAATGGAACATTCTACAGTACCAGTTTTTATTGTTCACATTGAAAAGTGTAAAAAGCAACCATTATTGGAAATAGGGTTGTTTCTTGGATGTTTTGAAGGTAGTTTAGAGTTTGGTTTGACAAATTCTTGTAAAATTTTCTTTTATCACATGAAAATTAATATTGTGACAATGGTGTTTAGCTAGGGCAGTGACAAAATTTGTTTTATCAGTGTTCATTTTAAGGTGATTTGACTGTAATTTTAAATATTCAGTTTTTCATTTTGAATTATAAAAGGTTTAGTTTAAATATTTTCAAGCAAACAAATTTTCTTAATTATAAAATTTTCCTCTTTGGAAATATTAGAAACAAAATTTATGAATTTATAATGAATTTATAAGAAAGATATTAATATAGCATGTTACAGATATATATTTACATGACAGATACAGGACAGTTCAATATAGTGATTTGTCATACTTCTCTTTGTCATGTCTATTGACGAATGAGCAGAGAAACACACAATGTAATGAAAGTGGATGCATGCTTAATTTCACTTCTTCAAAAGATCTTTAATAGCAGATGTTGGCATTGGTACTCGTGTCTTCCTCTTTTTTCAGAAGAAAACACATCCTGAATTATTGGAGTTCCTCTGTAGTCAAATCAGTTTCTGGTTCCATTATGAGCTATTCAATGCTCTTTATTTCTCAGATNGAAATATTAGAAACAAAATTTATGAATTTATAATGAATTTATAAGAAAGATATTAATATAGCATGTTACAGATATATATTTATATGACAGATACAAGACAGTTCAATATAGTGATTTGTCATACTTCTCTTTTGTCATGTCTATTGACGAATGAGCAGAGAAACACACAATGTAATGAAAGTGGATGCATGCTTAATTGATGGCACAGCAAAAATGTATCATATGTATTTTCATCCTGTTAAAAAGCAAACTACAGGAAAACTAAAACTGCAAGCTGAATAATGAGACTAATTAAAAGACATGTAACCATGTTTTTTTTTTAATTATCTTCATGTATTAGTCTCATTATTTTCCATTTCAGGTTTATAAACATTTCTAAGAATTGACTTAAAGAAAAAGCAAACTAAAAATTTCATAGTAACTTATGTAAAAAGATGAGATAATTAAAATGCAATAATGGAAAATAAAGATAGAAAACATGATACAATATAACAAATGTACATATCTATAAGCCTTTTTACTGGTGCGCATTTCATCACACTATACGAAAAAGTTACAAATGCACACCAGTAAAAGGCTTATAGATACGTGCATTTGTTACAGTATTATAGATGTAGATATTCTACAATTTTCCATCATACAATATACTGTAATGTATAATGTGTTTTAATTAATGTAATTAATATAATATTAGTATAATCAACAGCTTGAAAACTTTAAATAAAATATAAGTAAATTTTTTTTAATGTATTATATTTAGGTGTTTTTATTTATATTTTGCATATCATGATTGAAAAAGTTTTATGTATAAATAGATAAACTTTCAAGCTATTTCGTAATTTAAAAATTCAGTACAGTTCTATTGTGCACGGTATTGTCTAAAATAATTGAGGATAATAATTCTGTACGTATGACATTACTGTCGATATTGAAGCAGCTGTAGAGAATATTCAATGAAATGATTTATTCAATTGAGTACTCTCTCTATATAAATACAAAGAAAACTTTTAATTTGTTTATATAAATAATAATTTGAATATAAATGTTATTGCTGATTTTTAATCATAAATCAAAATATTTTTATTTTATAGTAAATTCCCAGTCTTTTCACTTTTGTGACAGTGTAATTTTTCCCCAATTTAAATCCACACAGACAGATAATTGCACTTTAACTTGTGGACTGCATTTTGAACAACATAGAAACATGAAAAGAATAAAGGAAATTGCTCTGTGCGTTGAAGGTAAGTTTACAATTAAATAAAATGATAGAGCATTTAAATTTTTAATGATATATTCCTAGTTACTAAATATTGCTCTAAAGACAAATAATTTTTCATTCTCTTGTGAAAATTATATACTATTTATAATTTGGATTTTTGTTATCATTTCAAAAAGTCAGTTAATATTAATGAAATTTTTAATAGAGGTGTTTTTAATTTATTTTTAAAGATTTAATGTTTTTATTACTTTATAATTGTCATTGACGTTGATTCCATTATAAAACAATTTAATCATTTTAATCTCAATGCATAAATAATAACTGAAGTAAAAATTATGAATTTAATTTTCAAAAACACAAGAAAAATTCTTGAAAATTTAAATCAAACACACAGATATTTAACTTGAATGTTTAGTATGTACTGGCAAAAAAATGAAGTACTGTTATTAAACAAATAATAGCGAGGTTGCAGCCAAAGTTTTCATCTCTAAAATGTGAATGTTGAGCACCGCTTACAAGATAGTGGCGCTTGACATTTGACATTCACGTCTTAGAGATGAAAATTCAGCCACAACCATGCTAATACTAA